>NC_053396.1:123091181-123290937 GCF_905171765.1 Bufo bufo | reverse complement strand
AGCTGTTCTGCCAAGGCATCAATAGGATCCATATTGGATTCTAAGTAAATCAAAAAAAACAAATAAAAAATTATATTATTATTATTATTTTTTTTTTTTCTCAAAAAGTAAAGGCCAGTTATAATATCACGGTCGGCGTGACTATCACATACGTGACACAGAGGGAGGGAACGAGGAAGGCCCTGCCCAAGTGAGAGGGAAGGTGGTGACCCCTAACTCACCTTGCGGCTGATACCTGGCTGCCCTGACGTCCCTAGACGGGTTCCTCACCCGTACGCCGATCACGTGCCTAAAGCCCTGGCTTTCCCTGAGCTGAGCCCTAGATAGTGAACAGGGCGGTGGGAACACTAGTCCGCACCACTAGCTCTAAAGGAAAACACCAAGGGGAGGACAGACAACACAGACTCAACATATAATCCCAGGTGGGCGACAACAGGAGACAACAATAAGCCCAACAGGGATCCGGAGGGTAGCACTCTGGAACGACAACCAGGATTCACAACTACAGTGGGTCAGTATAGATGTCCAGGCAGGAAGCTCTATAACTGGCAACAAGAGAAGTGTGAGGGGAGAATATAAGGAGGTTGGGAGTGGCAGACAAGAAACAGCTGAGGAGGAGAAGCTACGGATCCCTGAGTGAGACAAAAAGGATAGCAAGGCAAACACAGAAAACAATCACTAAGAAACAACGTGATCTTTAGATATAGAGCGCACAGCCACCCGCTGCGACTTCCTGACCCCGGGTATAACGGAGTCAGACGTGGCTCTTGATACCCTCGTGACAGATAGTAGAGGGCTGGGAGACCATCTGGGCCTGGAGCTTTACTATTTGGTAGATTATTTATAGTTTTTTTGAGTTCCTCAGAGTTGAAGGGGGTGCTGAGGGCTAATTTTTGAGTCTCGCTCAACCTGGGAAGGGAAATGGAGCTAAGGAAAGATTCAATACAATCAGGGAGAGATGAGTTTGTGTCTCCTAAAGTACCTTGTGGGATGTTATAGAGAGTTTGGTAATATTTTTTAAATTGAAGAGCTATTTCTTTTGAAGTTATGGCCAGACCTCCTTCTTTTTTATTAATTTTACTTATATAGTTTAGGGCTTTCCTCTTTTTTATGAGGCTCATCATTAACTTGGAAGCTTTATTGCCGTGGGCAAAGTATTTAAATTGGGAATGTAGGCAATATTTGGCTGATTTTGTGTTGAGAAGGTTTCTCAATTCCGATCTAAGATTGTTAAGTTGGGAAAGGTTTGAATCCAATAGTGTTTTTTTGTGAATCTCTTCAATTTTTGGGATTTCTGAGAGAAGTTGTTCCACCTGCGCCATTCTTTTTTTTTAAGGTGAGTTCCCAATTTAATGAATTGGTCTCTTATAAAAGCTTTGTGGGCATCCACACCATATGAGGGGATGTTTCATGGATAGCATTCAGGTGGAAATATTCTTCCAGATGGTTTTTGTACCTGGGTTTTAAGTTCTGGGATAATAATTAGTTGTTCGTTTAATCTCCATTTGAATGCTTTAGGCACTTGTTGAGGGATGGTGAGAGATAAGTAAATTGGGGAATGATCTGAGAGGTGTATGAACCCTATTTTAGTTTGGAGGTGTTCTTTAGAAATAAAAAGGTAATCAAGTCTATGATAGGAATGAGGTAAATTGGAATAGAAGGTGTAGTCTTTACTTAGTGGATTTAGGAGTCTCCATGCATCTACCAACTGAAGATTGTGGAATTGTTTGTGGATGGTCCTGAGATTTTTTTGAGGGAGAGTGGATTTTTGGGAGGAGGAGTCTAACATTGGTTCTAATGAAATGTTGAAATCTCCACCCATAATGACTATGCCTTCCTTAAACTTTTCCACTATCGGGGAGATTGTTTTATACCATTGATGTTGGTGTGTGTTCGGGGCATATATGTTAATAAGTGTATACATCTGATTTGCAAAAGTACCTTTCAACATTATATATCGGCCATCAGGATCTTGGATGTGAGAGCAATATTGGAATGGGCTACCTGTTTTGAAGCCTATGCTGACGCCCCTGGAGGCTGAAGAGTCGGATCCACAATGGTACCATACTGGAAAGTTAGAAAATGTTAGGTTAGGATAATGGTCAATTTTATAATGTGTTTCCTGAAGAAAAACAATAGAGCAACCCTTTTTTTTAAAGTAGGGAGAAGATTTGGGCTCTTTTGGAGGGTGACTTTGACATTGTATGAGGATATTGTATGAGGATATGCCTTTGACATTGTATGAGGATATCTGGAGATCTGTCATAGCTTAAACATACAGGAGTACCTCATATATGCAATATGGGCGTGGGTGGGCTAGGATTCCAAGTATCCAGCTTCCAGGAGCACCCCAATCCCTCTCACATGACAGAAATTTTCCCATTTTTCAGAAATCAGTTGTTCACCATAGTAACCGTTTAAACTAAAAATAACAGTAACAAGAAGTGAGCAATAAGCCAAGAATAGTATCTGGGCCATTGCTAATCAGTAGAACAATAGTAACCTTAGAGATAAAGGAAGTAATAAGAGGTCACAGAACCCGGGGGAGCAGGGTAAGAAGAGCAAGGAGGGGAGAAAGTACTTGGTTCTTAGTTAGAGCACCCTAAGTTATGATTAGTAACCATTTACAGTATTATGGATAAATAACCAGGATAGTTATATTAAGGTGCCGAAGGAGCAAGTAGACAGGTGAAAGCATTGAAGTAGAAGGATAGAAAAAGATAGATTAAATCTATATGCTTCTACCAATGCATATAAGAAGATGGTCCTCTGGGGTTTCATTTATCCACTAGAAGTCATCTTGGAGACGGGCCGTGGATGTTTCTCCTGTGTCTTTGGGACTTTGGTGTGCACTGTCTTTCCCAGGGCTCCACTAGCAGATCATACAGTGGTTCCAGGTCTTGGTACGAGGTAATGGACAGTCTGCGTCCTTCAAACATAAAAGAAATGACAAAAGGGAATGATCATCTGTAAATTTTCTTCTTGGTCCTAAGCCAGTCAGTTAGAGGTTTAAGTGATCTTCGTTTCCTCAGGGTGGACTGGGCCAGATCTTGGAAGACGAGGATATTGTTGCCCTCCCACTAAATTGGACCGCCGGAACGCGCTTTATACATAATTGCTTCTTTTACTGGAAATGCCAGAAATTTACAGATCACTTCTCTGGGCGGATCAGATGAAGCAGGTTTGGGCTTTAAGGCTCTATGAGCCCTCTCCAGAATAACCTCATGGGCCGTGTCAGGACCCAAGAGCGTGAGGCATATTTTCACCACTGTATAGGAAAGATCGCCAGCGACTACAGATACGGGTATGACACGAAAGCGAAGATTATTGCGCCTACCTCTGTTCTCTTGGTCTTCAATGGAGCTGAACATGATGTTGAGTTTTTTTTTAATCAAGGATATGCTGTTTGTCATTGCTTTTTGGTGTTGGATAACACTTGCCTGGTTCTCTTCCAGGGTCTGGACTCTCCTCCCTATCTGCTTCACATCCTGTTTGATGGAAGAGAGGTCTGAGCTGATCGGTTCCAGCGCAGAGGCCAGTGAGGAAGCCAGAGCTTCTTTCAGGAAGGATCGGGAGATAGGTAAGCTGTCTGTTTCTTCTCCGCTTTCCCAGTCCTGAGTTGGTTGTTCCGCATGTCTGCGGCTTGAAGGTCTCGGGGTATCCAGCGCCATTTTGTGCTCTCGGGCAGCGGCTGCTTTTTTGATGAATTTGTCTATCTCGCCGCCGTTTGGGTTAGATCTTTGCTGGCCTGCGTTTTCCTCAGCTTTTGAGCCACCAATTTTGACCATTTTGGTTAATCCATGCTGTATTAACACGCTGTTAGGGTGATTTGTAGATCGGAGCAGCGAGGTTAAGCAGCCATCTCGCTCAGGCGCTAGCTTCGCCTCCCCGGTGTTCGGCGTTTTCTTGGCGCTTTTTGAAAGGCTGCTGAGCAGCCAATCAACAAGCGTTTAACTTTGTGCCCTTTGAAGCCATCACAGCCATGCCTACTAATGGCATGGCTGTGATTGGCCAGTGCAGCATGTGACCCAGCCTCTATATAAGCTTGAGTCACGTAGCGCTGCATGTCACTCTGCCGTTACTAGCTTAGAAAGATGATGCTGCTGGTGATTTCAGGGAGAGAATAGGAGAGAATCTTTGTTCAGAACTGGAATCTAAGTCAGCGATCCACATACATTTAGTTGTGTGGGTGCAGGGCCAGTGACAGAAAAAAAATAACTTTTATCCGCCTGTTAGTTAGGTGGGCGGCGGACATTTTATGCAAGCTCAGTGCACTAGCACTGCATCTGAGCTTTTGTGACATTGAAATCCAAGCTTGAAATACTGCACTTATAATCTGGTTTTAAAAAAATCACCCTTTTTTGGCAATATACAACATCTGGTGCATTTGCAGGATTAGTCAGTGTGCAATTTAAGCTAGAAATACAGCCATAATTTTCAGAGTTTTTATAAACACACTTTTTTGCCCAAATACCTAATTTTACAGCCCTTGCAGCATCAGCACATGTGAAATTCAAGGGTTATATACAACTTTCATATTGAGCTAGTAAAAAAACACACTTTTTTGGCAATATCCAACATCTGGATTAGTCAGTGTGCAATTTAAGCTAGAAATATATCCATAATTTTTAGGGTTTTTAAAAACACACTTTTTGGCAAAATCCACTATTTTACAGATCTGCACGTGTGCCTAGTGTGGATCAGTCAGTTTGAGATACACCATTTAGATACTGTGGTTATATTCTTCTATTAATAAAACACCCTTTTTTTAACAAAATACAAAATTTTTCTGGCCTTGCAGAATCAGCACGTGTGGAATTCAAGGGTTATATACTGCTGTCATATTCAGTTATTAAACAAACACCCATTTTAAGTGTTTATTTTGCAGCCTTTGCTGCATATGTCATTGTGAGATACAGCCTTTACATACTGTTGTTCTATTCTGCTATTAAAAAACACCCATTTTGGGCAAATATCTTAAATTGCGGCCTAGTCTGCATCTGTACGTGTGAGATACACCATTTAGATACTGTTGTTCTATTCTGCTATTAGAAAAACACCCATTTTGGGCAAAAATCTTAAATTGTGGCCTAGTCTACATCTGTACGTGTGAGATACACCATTTAGATACTGTTGTTCTATTCTGCTATTAGAAAAACACCCATTTTGGGCAAAAATCTTAAATTGCGGCCTAGTCTACATCTGTACATGTGAGATACACCATTTAGATACTGTTGTTCTATTCTGCTATTAAAAAAACACCCATTTAGAGCAAGATCCTAAATTTGAGAAATATGAGGAGAGCGTCAAATAAGGGACGTGGCCCCGGTCGTGGTGCTGCTGGTGGAGCTCCTGTTGCAGGGAGAGGATGTGGTCGATCTGTGCCACCTATATGCACAAGTGAAACACCTTCCTCAGGTGCGAGTAGGCGACAGAACCTGCAGCAGTATTTGGTCAGGCTCTACGAATGGAGAGGCCAGAACAAGTACAAGCGATAGTAGATTGGGTTGCTGACAGTGCCTCCAGTTCCTTCACATTGTCTCCCACCCAGTATCCTGCTGAAAGATCAGAGTTGGCACCTGCAGCTGATGTCCATCAGTCTTTCACCTCACCCCCTTGCAAATCAGCCAAGCAGTCTGATCTCCAAGTCATGCAGCAGTCTCTTCTGCTTTTTGATGACTCTGTTAGCAGGGTTTTCCAGGGCCATCCACCTATCCCGAAAGTGTGCAGACTGACAAGGCGGGCAGGGGTGAAGACTGGGTGGAAGATGATGTAGAGGACGATGAGGTCGTCGACCCCACATGGAATCAAGGTCATGCGAGTGACCTGTGTAGTTTCGGAGGAAGAGGCGGTGGTTGCACAGAGCCACCAGCACAGCAGAAGAGGGAGCAGCGTGCAAAAGCGGAGCGGCCGTCCCCTAGATAGTACGTTTAGTAGTAGTTTTAAAGGCCTAATGGCGATGGCAGTCCCACAGTACGTCGTGCACAGCCACCACTACTTTTCCAGGCAAGCCATCCCTTCCCTGCACAACCAAGTAGGGAACAAAATCAGGTGTGCACTGCGCAACGCCATCTAGGGCAAGGTGCATCTCACTACGGATACGTGGACCAGTAAGCACGGTCAGGGACGTTATATCTCCATAACAGCACACTGGGTAAATGCAGTGGCGGCTGGGCTTTAGGCGGATAGCAGTTTGGAGCATGTCCTTCCACCATTGAGGATCACAGGGTGCTTCAGTTTGCCTAGTGTTGCTTCCTCCTCCTACTCCGCTTCCTCATCCTCTACCGGCTCCTCATCCGGTCAGCGTAACACCTTCACCACCAACTTCAGCACAGCCATGGGTAAAAGACAGCAGGCAGTTTTAAAACTTATCTGTTTGGGGGACAAACCCCACACCGCGCAGGAGCTGTAGAGGGGCCTTGAACAACAGACCGATGAGTGGTTGGTGCCAGTGAGCCTCAAGTCCGGCCTGGTGGGGTGCGATAATGGGCAAAATCTCGTTGCAGCTCTGGAACTAGCCGGTTTGATGCACATCCCTTGCCTGGCGCATGTGCTGAATTTGGTGGTGCAGAGATTCCTTAAAAATGACCCCAATATGTCAGAGCTGCTGCATAAAGTGCGGGCCGTCTGTGCGCGCTTTCTGCGTTCTCACCCTGCTGCTGCTCGCCTGTCAGCGCTGCAGTGTAACTTCGGCTTTCCCGCTCACCGCCTCTTATGCGACGTGCCCACAAGGTGGAACTCCACCTTGCACATGCTGGCCAGACTGTGCGAGCAGCAGCAGGCGATAGTGGAGTTTCAGCTGCAGCACGCACTGGTGAGTCGATCTGCGGAACAGCACCACTTCACCACCAATGACTTGGCCTCCATGCGAGACCTGTGTTCCTTGTTGCGCTGTTTCGAGTACTCCATCAACATGGCCAGTGCCGATAATGCTGTTCTCAGCGTAACTATCACACTTCTATGCCTCCTTATAAAAACGCTGCTGGCAATGATGGAAGAGGATGTGGCACAGGAGCAGGAGGAAGAGCTATCATTTCGTAGGGTTTCTGGTCAGTAATTCACAAGTGGCTTCGAGGGTGGGTTCCTGCACCCACAAACGTCAGGTACACAATTGTCCAGCCAGGGCACAGTTCTGGAGGATGACGAGTTGGAGGATGAGGAGGAGGAGATGGAGGAGGAGGAACCATGTTCACAGCAGGGTGGCACCCCGACCAGCTAATGGCCATCACTGGTGCTGGGGGGATACAAAGGACAAAGACGATACACCTCCCACAGAGGACAGCTTTTCGTTGCCTCTGGGCTGCCTGGCACACATGAGCGATTACTTGCTGCAGTGTCTCCGCAACGACTGCCGAGTTGCCCACATTCTAACTTGTGCTGATTACTTGGTTGCCATGCTGCTGGATCCCCGTTACAAGGACAACGTACCGTCCTTAATTTCGTCACTGGAGCGTGATCGTAAGATGCGGGAGTACAAGTGCACGCTGGTAGATGCGCTGCTGGTGGCATTCCCACCTGACACTAGGGGCACAGTGGAAGCACAAGGCGAAGGCAGAGGAAGAGGTCACCAACGCAGCTGGGGCACCGCCAGCACCTCAGAAGGCAGGGTTAGCATGGCCGAAATGTGGAAAAGCTTTGTCAGCACGCCACAACAACCAGCACCACCAGCTGATATGGAACGTCTTAGCAGGAGGCAGCATTTCACCAACATGGTGGAGCACTATGTGTGCACACCCCTACACGTACTGAATGACGGGTCTGCCCCCTTCAACTTCTGGGTCTCCAAATTGGGCACATGGCCTGAGCTTGCCCTTTATGCCTTGGAGGTGCTGGCCTGCTTTGCAGTCAGTGTATTATCTGAACTTGTGTTTAGTACGGCAGGGGGCGTCATCACAGACAAGCGCAGCCGCCTGACCACAGCCAATGTGGACAAGCTCACATTCATTAAAATGAACCAGGCATGGATGCCACCGGACTTGTCCATACCTTGTGCAGAATAGACATGTACAGTACAGACCAAAAGTTTGGACACACCTTCTCATTCAAAGAGTTTTCTTTATTTTCATGGGAAAGCTCTGGCCATGTGAACAATTTGGAGACCCAGAAGTTGAATAGGGCAGAACCATCAGTCAGTATGTGTAGGCATGTGCACATTTACTGTTCCACCATGTTGTTCAAATGCTGCCTCCTGCTAACATGCTCCATACCAGCAGTTGGGGCAGGTTGTTGCGGCGAGGTGACAAAGCTTTTCCACATGTCAGCCATGCTAACCCTGTCTTCTGAGGTGCTGGCGTTGACACAGCTGCATTGGCGACCTCTTCCTCCTCCCCTACCTTCGCCTTGTACTTCCACTTGTCCCCCGGTGTCAGTCGGGAATGCTCTCAGGCGTGCGTCTACCAGCATGCGCCTGTAGTCGCGCATCTTCCGATCACGCTCCAGTGAGGGAATTAAGGACGTCACATTGTCTTTGTAATGGGGATCCAGCAGGGTGGCCACCCAGTTGTCAGCACACGTTAAAATGTGAGCAACTTTGCTGTCGTTGCGCAGGCACTGCAGAATGTAGTCGCTCATGTGTGCCAGGCTGCCCAGAGGTAAGGACAAGCTGTCCTCTGTGTCCTCCGTATCCCCCCAGCCACGCACTAGTGATGGGCCCGAGCTGCGTTGGGTGCCACCCCGCTGTGAACATGCTTCATCCTCATCCTCCTCCTCATCCTCCAGTAGTGGGCCCTGGCTGGCCAAATTTGTACCTGGCCTCTGCTGTTGCAAAAAACCTCCCTCTGAGCCACTTCTAATAGACTGGCCTGAAAGTGTTAGAAATGACCCCTCTTCATCCTCCTCCTCCTCCTCCTCCTCCTGGGCCACCTCCTCTTCCATCATCGCCCTAAGTGTTTTCTCAAGGAGACCTAGAAGTAGTATTGTAACGCTGATAACGGCGTCATCGCCACTGGCCATGTTGGTGGAGTACTCGAAACAGCGCAATAGGGCACACAGGTCTCGCATGGAGGCCCAATCACTGGTGGTGAAGTGGTGCTGTTCCGCAGTGCGACTCACCCGTGCGTGCTGCAGCTGAAACTCCACTATGGCCTGCTGCTGCTCGCACAGTCTCTCCAGCATGTGCAAGGTGGAATTCCACCTTGTGGGCACGTCGCATATGAGTCAGTGAGCGGGAAGGCCGAAGTTACGCTGTAGAGCAGACAGCCGAGTGGCGGCAGGATGAGAACGCCGGAAGCGCGCACAGACGGCCCGCACTTTATGCAGCAGCTCTGACATGTCGGGGTAGTTGTGAATGAATTTCTGCACCACCAAATTCAGCACATGCGCCAGGCAAGGGATGTGTGTCAAACCAGCTAGTCCCAGAGCTGCAATGAGATTTCGCCCATTATCGCACACCACCAGGCCGGACTTGAGGCTCACAAGCAGCAACCACTCGTCGGTCTGTTGTTCGATACCCCGCCACAACTCCTGCGCGGTGTGGGGCCTGTCCCCCAAACACATCAGTTTCAGAACGGCCTGCTGACGTTTACCCCTGGCTATGCTCAAGTGGGTGGTGAAGGTCTGTCGCTGACCGGATGAGGAGGTGGTAGAAGAGAAGGAGGAAGCTGAGTAGGAAGGGGGGCAACAGGAGGCAAAGAATGATGCCCTGCGATCCTTGGCGGCGGAAGGACGTGCGCCAAACAGCTCTCCGCCTGGGGCCCAGCCGCCACTACATTTACCCAGTGTGCAGTTAGGGAGATATAGCGTCCCTGGCCGTGCTTACTGGTCCACGTATCTGTGGTTAGGTGGACCTTGCCACAGATGGCGTTGCGCAGTGCACACTTGATTTTATTCGATATTTGGTTGTGCAGGGAGGGCACGGCTCTCCTGGAGAAGTAGTGGCGGCTGGGAACGACGTACTGTGGGACAGCAAGCAACATGAGCTTTTGAAGCTTTCCGTCTCCACCAGCCTGAATGACAGCATTTCAAAGGCCAGTAGTTTAGAAATGCTGGCATTCAGGGCCAGGGATCGAGGGTGGCTAGGTGGGAATTTACGCTTTCTCTCCAAGGTTTGTGATATGGAGAGCTGAATGCTTCCGTGTGACATGGTGGAGATGCTTGGTGACGGAGGTGGTGGTGTTGGTGGCACATCTTCTGTTTGCTGGGCGGCAGGTGCCAACGTTGCTCCAGAGGCGGAGGAAGAGGCCGAGGCAGCAGCAGAAGAGGGAGCAGGAGGGGCCGGCCCCTCCTGCTCCCTCTTCTGCTGCTGCCTCGGCCTCTTCCTCCGCCTCTGGAGCAACGTTGGCACCTGCCGCCCAGCAAACAGAAGATGTGCCACCAACACCACCACCTCCGTCACCAAGCATCTCCACCATGTCACACGGAACATGCTTACTCCACTGCAGCCCGTGTCTCGCATGTAGATGCCTGGTCATGCAGGTTGTGCTAAGGTTCAGATTGTTAATGACTCGCTTCAGGCTCTGATGGCACAGCGTGTAAACCACTCGGGTCTTGTCGTCAGCACATTGTGTGAAGAAGTGCCATGCCAGGGAACTCCTTGAAGCTGCCTTTGTTGTGCTCGGTCCCTGGTCACGGTGGCAGTAGCAGGCGAACTGTTTTGGCGACGGCTGCTCTGCTTTTGCAACCTGCTCCCTCTTTTGCTACGCTGTTGGCTTGGTCTCACCACTGCCTCTTCCTCCGAACTCTGATAGTCAGTGGCACGACCTTCATTCCATGTGGGGTCTAGGACCTCATCGTCCCCTTCATCGTCTTCCGCCCAGTCTTCCTCCCTGACCTCCTTTTCGGTCTGCACACTGCAGAAAGACGCAGCAGTTGGCACCTGTGTTTCGTCATCATCAGATACGTGCTGAGGTGGTATTCCCATGTCCTCATCAGGAAACATAAGTGTTTGTGCGTCAGTGCATTCTATGTCATCCACCCCTGGGGAAGGGCTAGGTGGATTCCCTTAGGAAACCCTTCCAGCAAAGTCTTCAAACATTCTGGCGGCTACTGGGACCTGAGGTAGTAGGTTCAGTAGGACGTTTAGCTGTGGCAGAACGGCCACGTCCTCTCCCTGCACCAGAGTCTCCACCAACACCACCACCACGACCATGACCGCGTCCCTTATTAGATGTTTGCCTCATAGTTAGCGTTCACCAAGCAAAGTAAAAAGTGGTTGAGTCTGTTAAAAATAATTATCCGCCAATAAAAACCCTGATGTAGGGTATTGCACTAAATTTTTTTTTTTTAAAGTCTATATGACAGCAGAATTTGTGGCCTAAATTTCACAGTAACTTATGCACCTCTAATTCCAGATGTGCAGTATATCAGAGGGTTTTATTTAACCCCAGTAAGCAAAAGCCGTATTTGTGGCCTAAATTTCACAGTAATTTATGCACCTCTAATCCCAGATGTGCAGTATATCAGAGGGTTTTATTTAACCCCAGTAAGCAAAAGCCATATTTGTGGCCTGAATTTCTCAGTAACTTATGCACTTCTAACCCCAGATGTGCAGTATATCAGAATTTTTTTTTAACCCCAGTAAGCAAAAGCCGTATTTGTGGCCTAAAATGAACAATCCCTTATGCACCTATAATCCTAGATGTGCACTATATGAAACAGAGAGGTTTGTTTAACCCAGTATGCCCCAGTATGCCAAAGCCGTATTTCTGGCCTAAATGTGACACTCACTTATGCACCTATAATCCTAGATGTGCACTATATGAAACAGATGTTTTTTTTTCACCCCAGTATGCCCCAGTATGAAAAAGCCGTATTTCTGGGCTAAATGTAACACTCACTTATGCACCTCTAATCCCAGATGTGCAGTATTTCAGAGTTTTTTTTTTAACCCCAGTAAGCAAAAGCCATATTTGTGGCCTAAATTTCACAGTAACTTATGCACCTATAATCACAGATGTGCAGTATATAAAAGACAGTGTTTTTTCCATCCCGGTATTCGAAAGCCGTATTTCTGGCCAAAATGTGACACTCACTTATGCACCTATAATCTTAGATGTGCACTATATGAAACAGATGGTTTTTTTTCACCCCAGTATGCCCCAGTATGAGAAAGCCGTATTTCTGGCCTAAATTGAACAGTCACTTATGCAGCGATAATCCTAGATGTGCACTATATGAAACAGAGTTTTTTTTTTTAACCCCAGTGTCTCAAAGCAGTATTTCCGGACTTGCAGACATGCAGATATCCTGTGCTGGTGCACTATTGTTGCATAAAATGGCTGCCGATTATGTATTGACTAACTGAAGGAAAAAAAGTTAGTTTTCAGTAGTAGTTGGCTCAGGGCAGGCTTAAAACAATTGTGCACTGCACCCACAAAACACATTTGCTGTAGATCGCTGAGTAAAGAAGCAGTTCTTCATAAGATTCCTCCCTGATCTCTCCCTCACAACAGCTGCAGCCTATCCCTACACTAATCCGAGCAGAGTGACGGGCGGCGCTACGTGACTCCAGCTTAAATAGAGGCTGGGTCACATGCTGCAGTTGGACAATCACAGCCATGCCAATAGTAGGCATGGCCTCTTGGGGCAAGTAGTATGACACTTGTTGATTGGCTGCCTAGCAGCCTTTCAAACATCGCCATAAAAATCGCCGAACCCCGAACCCGAACTTTTACGTAAATGTTCGGGTCCGGGTGCCGAAAAAACCTAAAGTTCAGTACGTACCCGAACTTTACAATTCGGGTTCGCTCAACTCTATACCCGCAAAAAAAATAAAAAATAAATGAAAACCAGTGTTGGCTACCTCCTCCACCGCCGCTTCCACCTACACCGCTACGTCCACCGCCTCCTCAAACTCCTACTCCATATGGAACTCCACCTCATAAATCAAATATTTTTTTTCATTTGTACGTATTTTATTTTATGTCATTTCACTACTCGTTACATTTTCGGGTGAAATTCACCAATTTTTGGGTGTGATGTACCACTGCTATACCTATTAGACTGGTAAAAAAAATATAAATTTCTCTGTTACATTTTCGGTTGAAATTCAACAATTTTTGGGTATGATGTACCACTGCTATACCTAGTAGACAGGTAAAAAAAAATTATAAAATTGTCTGTTACATTTTTGGGTGAAATTCACCAATTTTTGGGTGTGATGTACGACTGCTATACCTAGTAGACAGGTAAAATAAAATAAAAAATTGTCTGTTACATTTTCAGTTGAAATTCACACATTTTTGGGTGTAATATACCTCTCCTCTACCTAGTTGACAGCTTAATACATTTCAATAATTTTTCTTTTACATTTTCGGGTGCAATAAACAATTTTTTTCTGTCATAGACCCTTGCTCTACCAAGTAGACAGGTTGATAGATTTCTGTAATTTTTCTGTTACATTCTTGGGTTGACATTTTACAATTTTGGACGTAAATAAACCCCTGCTCTGCATAGGTGACAGGGAAAAAAATTTCATAAATTCTTCTTTAATTGATAAGCGCCACCTTTCATTCAATGCTTAAACTTTAACAAGTTGTCCCACATTTGCGCTTCAGTAATTTGTCCCACATTTGCGCCTCAATAACTTTTCCCACATTTGCGCTTCAGTAATTTGTCCCACATTTGCGCCTCAATAAGATTCGCCGATAACCGTGATCAACATGGTAGGCTCAGAAAAGAACATCGAAAGTTGATAGAGAAGATATCCAAATGGATGGTAGATGTCACTGGGGCACCTCTGCATAGGTGACAGGAACATAAATAAAATAAAAAATCATCTGTTACATTGTCAGGTGACATTTTTAAAATTTTGCTGGATAGAAACCCCTGCTCTGCATAGTTGACAGGGAATAAAATCTAAGAAATTCTTCATTAATTGATGCGCGCCACATCCTTTCATTCAATGCTTAAACTTTAAAAAGTTGTCCCACATTTACGCTTTAATACTTTGTCCCATATTTCCGCTCTATCATTTTTAATTTGAAACAATTAATCCTCCCTTGGATGTGGTCTCTCATTCTCACGCTCCCTCTCCAGCGTGGAACTTTGATTCGCCGATAACAGTGATCAACATGGTAGGCTCAGAAAAGAACATCGAAAGTTGATAGAGAAGATATCCAAATGGATGGTGGACGTCACAGGGACGTGTGATCAGGCAGAAGTTACCTAGAGTCAACAAAGTGGCAGCAGGGCCTCTCCTGGCTAACGTTTACAAATCAAAAATACCACAGTGACATTCCTTATAATTTTTTATTAATCATTCCAATAACAGGGCATCTTAAGAGTCCTGTATTGTTATTTATCGTCACTACCTCCCTGAGTCGGGGGTGGGTAATTGCCGCGCGCCCTCTCCTTAACTTGGTAGCTTATGCTTCAATACTTTGTCTCACATTTCCGCTCGATTACATTTAATTTCATCCATTCACCTCCCTTGTATCAGTGGCGGATCCAGAGCCTGGTCTCAGCTTGGCCCTTGGGGATCTCGGACGCCACTTCAACACTTTGGCTGGGGGCTCGGCGGAGCTGATGTTGTGTTTTATCCTAATGAGAAAGATTTCATAATAAGGATTTGGAGAAGGGGCAGAGGGATAGCAGAGCAGGGAGAGGCTGGTGCTTCTACTAGGGGGTAATTCCATGGGGGAGTAATAAAGCCCCCCCAGTAGAAATAATTCTCCTTATAATGTGACAGTGCAAAAAATACCCCCTTGTAATGCCCCCAGTTGAGCTAATGTCCCCATAGTGCCCCCATAATGTCCCAGTATAAAATACCCCTATATAGTGCCCCCAGTAAATGCCCCCATAGTGCTCCACACCCTCCTTCCTCCTAGTGTCCCCCATAATGTACCAGTATAAAATGCTCCAGTAGATGCCCTCAGTGTCCCCCATAATTTGCAAGTATAAAATACCCCTTCTTAGTGCCCCCCGTAGATGATACCATAGTACTCCTCTCCCCCTTCCCCATAGTACCCACCATAATGTGTCCCAGTATAAAATTGCACTGTATAGAGCGCCCATATAAAATACCCCTTCTTTGTGCCCTCAGTAGATGTCCCTATAGTGCCCCCAATCATGTGTCAGTATTAATAACAGCCCCCCATGTGCCAGTATTAATAACAGCCCCCCATGTGCCAGTATTAATAGCAGCCCCCCATGTGCCAGTATTAATAGCAGCCCCCATGTGACAGTATTAATAACAGCCCCCTGTGCCAGTAATAACTGCCCCCCTGTGCAGTAATAACAGCCCCCCTGTGCCAGTAATAACAGCCCCCCCGGCAGTAATAACAGCCCCCCTGCCAGTAATAACAGCCCACCTGCCAGTAATAACAGCCCCCCCTGTGCCAGTAATAACAGCCCCCCTGTGCCAAAAATAACAGCCCCCCTGCCAGCAATAACTGCCCCCCTGTGCCAGCAATAACAGCCCCCCCTGTGCCAGTAATAACAGCCCCCCTGTGCCAGTAATAACAGGCCCCCGCCAGTAATAACAGCCCCTCTGTGCCAGTAATAAAAGTCCCCCCGCCAGTAATAACAGCCCCCCTGCCAGTAATAACAGCCCCCCCACCAGTTATAACAGCCCCTCTGTGCCAGTAATAACAGCCCCCCTGCCAGTAATAACAGCCCCCTGTGCCAGTAATAACAGCCCCCCTGTGCCAGTAATAACAGCCCCCCTGTGCCAGTAATAACAGCCCCTCTGCCAGTAATAACAGCCCCCCCTGTGCCAGTAATAACAGCCCCCCTGTGCCAAAAATAACAGCCCCCCTGCCAGTAATAACAGCCCCCCTGCCAGTAATAACAGCCCCCCGCCAGTAATAACAGCCCCTCTGTGCCAGTAATAACAGCCCCCCTGCCAGTAAAAACAGCCCCCCCGCCAGTAATAACAGCCCCCTGCCAGTAATAACAGCCCCCCTGCCAGTAATAACAGCCCCCCCGCCAATAATAACAGCCCCCCCGCCAGTAATAACAGCCCCCCTGCCAGTAATAACAGCCCCCCTGCCAGTAATAACAGCCCCCCCGCCAGTAATAACAGCCCCCCCGCCAGTAATAACAGCCCCTCTGTGCCAGTAATAACAGCATTGTATACTGTATATAAAAAAAAAAAAAAAACACATACTTACCTCCATGTCAGCGATGCGATGCAGGCCTCTTCTGGCCTGTGTCCTGCGCTGTATGGCTCAGGCGGCGCGATGACGTCATCGCGCCACCTGCGCCGGCCTCTGATAGGCTGCAGGCACAACCACTTATTTTCAAGATGAGTACATGAGAGGACCACCACAGCACATCTCGGATGATGACGAAACACAGGTGCCAACTGCAGTGGCTTTCAAAAGTGTGCAGACCGACAAGGAGGGCAGGGGTGAAGACTGGGTGGAAGATCATGTGGAGGACGATGAGGTCCTCGTCCCCACATGGAATCAAGTTCATGTGAGTGACCAGTGTAGTTTGGAGGAAGAGGCGGTGGTCGCACAGAGCCACCAGCACAGCAGAAGAGGGAGCAGGGTGCAAAAGTAGAGCGGCTGTCCCCTAGACAGTACACCTGCTATTGCCCACCGCAGCAAGGGACCGAGCACACCAAAGCCAGCTCCAAGGAGTTCCCAGGTGTGACAGTTTTTCAGACAATGTGCTGACGACAAGACACGAGTGGTTTGCACGCTGTGCAATCAGAGCCTGAAGCGAGGCATAAATGTTCTCAAACTGAGCACAACCTGCATGACCAGGCATCTAAGTGCAAAGCACAAGCTGCAGTGGAGTAGACACCTCAAAAACCAAGAAAGGTCTCTGGCTCCTCCTGCTTTATCTTCTGCTGCAGTTTCGGCCTCTTCATCCACCTCTGAAGTGACAGTGCCACCTGCCACCCTGCAAACAGAGTATCTGCCGGCAACACCACCACCTGGGTCACCAAGCATCTCCACAATGTCCCACAGATGCGTTCAGCTCTCCATCTCCCAAACACTGGAGAGGAAGAGGAAGTACCCCCCTACCCACCCGCGATCTCTAGCCCTGAATGCCAGCATTTCAAAATGACTTACCTTTGAAATGCTGTCATTCCGTCTGGTGGAGACGGAGAGCTTTAAAAGCCTTATGGTGGTGGCTGTCCCACAGTATGTCATGCCCAGCCGCCACTTCTTTTCCAGGTGTGCCATCCCTTCCCTGCACAACCAAGTGGGGGACAAAATCAGGTGCGCACTGCGCAACGTCATCTGTGGCAAGTTCCACCTTACTACGGATATGTGGATCAGTAAGCACGGTCAGGGACGTTATATCTCCATAACAGCACACTGGGTAAATGCAGTGACGGCTGGGCCTGAGGCAGATAGCAGTTTGGCGCATGTCCTTCCACCACCGAGGATCACA
The DNA here is from genome assembly GCF_905171765.1 of Bufo bufo. NCBI lineage: Eukaryota > Metazoa > Chordata > Amphibia > Anura > Bufonidae > Bufo > Bufo bufo. The sequence goes on along the minus strand of NC_053396.1, from coordinate 123,273,651 downwards.
GGGCGCTTCAGTTTGCCTCCTGTTGCTTCCTCCTACTACTCCGCTTCCTCATTCTGTACCGGCTCCTCATCCGGTCAGCGTAACACCTTCACCACCAACTTCACCACAGCCAGGGGTAAACGACAGCAGGCAGTTTTTTATAACTTATCTGTTTGGGGATGCAACTTTTTTGTACCATGCCCGGGTTTTGTGCATGGCGTTATATGGCTTGAGGACTTGATCAGAGAGATCAACTTCTCCCATATACCGATTGTAGTCGATGATACAATCGGGCTTGAGGACGGTTACCGCGGTACCTCGCACAGGGACAGGGGTGATGCCGTTACCGTGAATTGTGGACAGTACAAGGACATCCCTCCTGTCCTTATATCTGACCAGCAACAGGTTTCCACTGGTAAGGGCACGGGTCTCACCCCTGGGGATAGGTACCTGGAGGGGGTGGGTAGGGAGGCCACTTTGATTTTTCCGCTTGGTCCCACAAGTGGACATGGATCTGGCGGGGAGAGGGACTGGAACAAGGGGATACTAGTATAAAATTTATCCACGTACAGTTGATAACCCTTATCTAGCAGTGGGTGCATAAGGTCCCACACAAGTTTTCCGCTAACACCCAGAGTGGGGGGACATTTTGGGGGTTCAAGACGAGAATCTCGTCCCTCGTACACACGAAACTTGTAAGTGTACCCTGAGGTACTCTCACAAAGTTTGTACAGCTTCATGCCATACCTCGCCTGCTTATAGGGAACATACTGGCGGAAAATGAATCTCCCCTTGAAAACAATAAGAGACTCATCAACAGCAACCTCCCTTCCAGGTACATAGGCCTCCAAAAATGTGGGCCCGAAGTGATCGATGACCGGCCTGATTTTGTACAGATGGTCATAGGCAGGATAACCTCGGGAGGGGGGGGGGGACATGCTGCATTATCTGCATAATGCAGGCATTTCCGGATGGCCTCAAAACAGGAACGTGTCATGGCCATACAGTAGAGTGGGGTCTGGTAGAGGATGTCCCCACTCCAGTACTGCCTGACACTGTTTTTTTTTTACTAGGCCCATGTGCAGCATGAGGACCCAGAACGTCCTCATCTCGGCTGCACTGACCGGAGTCCAGCCACTGGTCCTTGCTAAAAAGGAGCATGGGTTTTGAGCAATGAACCGTTGGGCGAACAAGTTTGTTTGCTCCACCATCAGATTCACAAAGTGGTCACTGAAAAAAAAAAAAATTGTCATATTCAGTGAAGCCCACTGTGGGAATCTGGATTCCTGATTGGCCAACAAAATCAGGACTCACGGGCTCAAAATCCTCTGGGGTACACCATGCAAGTTCACCAGTAGGGGGCTCAGGTGGACTTATCTGGTGGGCTGTTAAACTAGTACGAGCCCCAGAGCTGCTCGTACTAGTGTGGGCCACAGTTTCTCTGGTATGGGGGTCCCCTTTCTCCGACTGGCGGCATCTCCGCTGCCTTAGGTGCTCATCATCATCACTAGATAATGAGGAGGACGCGGATGACAAGAGAAAAGTGGGGTCATCCTCGTCCTCACTGGGGCTCTCGGAGTCGGAGGCAAGCAGGGCGAGAACGTCTGGCGGGCCATAGGGGAGTGTGTTTGTGCGTGTGTGTGTGCGTGTGTGTGCAACTTTATTTAGTGTGTGTGTGTGGGGGGGCACGGGTGTTCGTGTACTTACCCTAAACCTAACAGAAGAAAAAAATAAAAAAATAGAATTTAAAACCGCCCCAAAAAATGTGAAAAAAAAAAGATTCAAACTCGCTGAACAGCGGTCCGAAGCTGAGGGGTGGGAAATTCACTAACAATGGCCGGATGCTAAGAATGCCGGCCACAGTCAGCGCACGCACACACAAAAAAAAATGTGCTTGCGCCCAAAAAATGTGTGGGGGGGGCAAGCTGCAGCACCCCTGGGGGGATTTAGGGTCACACAGCTGAGTGTGCTGTGGACCCCAGACACCCTATCAGGGTGATGCAAAAATAAAACTTTTTTTTTTCCTAAATCTTCCCTGAGTATCCCTGCCTAATCTAAGCTCTCCCTAACCTGTCCCTAGGTACCTTTTTAGTGCGGTGGGTCAGTGGGGGTGCTGGGCTCCGGAGCTGGACGACGGGCTGCTCTTTCTCTCACTCCAGGATGCAGAATGGGGGAGGAGAGCAGAGCTGGGGAAGTCAACCGCCAGCCATGCAGCCAATAGGAAGCGATCCTGGGAGGTGATGTCACCATCACCTCTTAGGATCTAAGGATGGTGATTGGTGGTGTATTATCACACTACCGATCACCATCCTATTCCGCATTATCGGGTCACCAGAGACCCGAATAATCCGGAAACGCAGCAAACCGCAGGTCTGAATTGACCTGCGGTTTGCTGCAATCGCCAAAACGGGGGGAGGGGGGTCACAGGACCCCCCTCGGCATTGTCGCAGACTGCCTGCTGAATGATGCACCCTGTTCCGATCACCGCCCGCCGCGCGTGGTGATCGGAAATACACAGGGCGTACCTGTATGCCCTGTGTCCTTAAGTATCGGGACATCAGGGCGTACAGGTTGTCCCCAAGAGGTTAATGGCCATTTTATTTAGCATTCTGTCTTAATACTATTATTTTCCATTATAACCATGTTATAATGGAAAATAATAAAATCACCCGAACACGGAACCCGAACTTCAGTGAAAGGGTCCGGGTTCTGGTCCGGATACCCGAACTTGCAAAGTTTGGTATGAACCCAAACTTTGCAGTTCGGGTTCACTCAACCCTAGTTTTCTTACATCAATGTCTGGCCTTGTGAAATCTCACACAAGCACAGATGACCTCCTTGTACTTCCACAATCCTAACATGCACAGTAAACACCTCAGCTTCAAAAGATAACTGCACATGCACTGAACTTGCCAAGACCGATATCAGCTGATCACTGTGCATGTTAGCATTGTGGCAGTACAAGGAAGTCTTCTTTACTTGCGTGAGATTCCACACGGCCAGACGCTGATATAAGAAAATCAATAGGGGTGTCTGTGAGAGGGAGGGGGAGGTTTATAAAGGCGAGATGGGCAGGAGTTTGGAGGGAGACTCAATGAATTGCCTCATCCAGCACAATGCACCAAAGATTCCAGGAGCTACAAATTGATGACAACAGTCAAGTGAATTTTCAAAGATGATTTTTTTTAACATAAACGCACTACTTTTCATCCTGAACAAAACCAGTTCTAAATGATGGGAGCATGAACAGTAGAAACATGTAAACAGCTCTATAGGTCAATTCTGATGGCAGGTTCCCTTCAATCTACATAATTAAAATTAGATTCTGCTAAATATTTTTTTTCTCATTTCATAATACTTTTATTGAAGATTGTTTTTTTTTCTATTTTCTCTCCATAGTTATTAGGCAGACATCTTGCCTGACCCATGGTAATCAGCATTCAAAGATTCTGTATGCTTTTTAGCAACTTCATGGACCAAAGGAACCTGTAGTCTAGAGATGACTTGTGAAAGACTGTTCTAGACATACTCTTACAGAGGTCATTGTGCATGAAGTGCAGGAAAGTGAAGCTGTCTCCAGTACCTGTTGTGAATGAGTGAATGATGTCTGTCTTTCTTTCTTTTCTTCTATAAATCTGAGATGACTACTGAAACTGATCTCTAGAGAACATTACATGTTAGGCTTAATGGCATAGCTGCTTAGCGAAGAAGTAAAAACATCATGGAACATTCTTAAATAATGTTTAACATAAAAACTTGATGTAAATAGTAGGTCATTTTCAGGTGACACATTTACTTTAAGGAAGTCAAATTATCAGTTAAATTTGTAAAAGCTTTACAGCATAGAGAACTCTGATGTTATTATCACCTTGAAAATCAGCTAGTCCAAGTTGTCCTGCTTGGAATCTCAAAGTATTTTGAAATCAAAGGTCTGTCTTTATAATAAAAGGAAGCAATGGGTCCTCCAGTGAAGGAGGCACTCTTCGCAGCCTCTCTATACTCAAAGTAGTATATCAAGATGATAATTCCCAGTTTATATATATGACTTTTGAACCAGATACAAGATTACATGTAAAATGATTGCAGTCATGTTACTGCTTTGCTCACTCTGCTCCAAATAATGTCTTTTCATTATGTTGAAGAGAATGTGGACCTGCTGTGTCAATTGAACTGATTTGATTTTGGGGTACTCCTAAGGAAACTATTGAATTAGTCCCCCTGGTCTTCACCCTTTAATCCCTGTACAGGGATCTGGACTCCACTTCAGGGGAAATATCAGGCTTCTACCTCTAGGAGCAGTCTCTGTTTACCAGTGCAGAGCACCAAAGGATCAGTCAAAAATGGAGACAGGGACAGGCCAAGGTCAGGGTAGGCAGATTTCATGCAATCCATTAACAGTCCAAGGTCAGGATGGGCAGCTCAGGATTAATATGGAGATCAGTTCAGGCAGCAAAGGGTCAAAACCAGAAGTCGATCAAAAGTTAGTAAACGGAAACAAGCCAATAGAACACCTTTTAAAAAAAACTAGCATACTAGCTGAGGGGACCTTAAGTACCCCAGGGTGACCAGCCATAGGCTGGGGAAGATCTAGGTGTATGCATGCTGGCCCTTTAGAAGCTAGGGAGCACACATGCTTTATGGGCTGAAATAGGCATTGCTAGAGGGAGAAAATCATTAGTCCCTCTGCTGGAACTACTTGTAGCGGGTGAGCAAAGTGGCAGCCTTGCCCACCAAGAGTAAGGAGCGGTGGGCATGGACTGCCACCATAATACCCATCTGTACCTGTCACTGAAACAACATCACTTCCTGCATCAGTAGCCACAACCTCTTGTCTCAACACAGGACCAACTATTGCTGGAACAGATAATTCATCAAGTTATCCCGGAAGGAACACGTCAAGGAGGAAGAGTTATGGAAGATGGCTTCCAGTCAGGCTAAGTTGGGAGGATGCTTGTATTAATATTCTTGAATACCACAACGAATCAAGAAGGTGAAGATAGGGAGATAAAACTTAACTTTTACTAGTATTTAATATAAAATTGCTACACCATGGTATGACATATAAAAACACCAAAAAATATATATATATTTTTGGGTGTTTTTATGTCATACCATGGTGTAGCGATTATTTTTTATAAGTTTTATCTCCCTATTTTCACCTTCTTTTGGAGATGATTCGATGTGATATTTATCAATTATAGGGAGTATTATTTGGGAACTTGCAAATTCTGTTTCCCTCTAGAGTTGTTTATTAATATTCTTGACATATAATATCAGTATTAGATTGGTTCCTGTTAGGTTCAAGTCCCTTCCTTACTTTCTGTTAGTTGGACAACACATATAAATATTAAAACTTCAAATAAACAAACAAATATGGATTCTAAACTGACAAGCAGATATTCCAACATTCAACGCTTAATCAGTTAAAATTTGCGTGTTATGTTTGTTAATGTACTATTTGCAATTATTACAGGGGGATATCAAAATGAAATTTCCCCCGTGCCATAGATAGAACAATCATTTTGACAGGCTTCCTCCAGCCCTACTTTGACATTGTGGCACCTTCAGCTCCCCAGAGGAGTAACAAGTTACTCTCAGTTAGACAGAAGCTTTTAATAGAACTGTATTATGCATATTGCAGGTCTTAGGTGGTGTGCATCTAAGCCCCTCCCCTATTCCTATTACAACTTGGAGCATATGCAAAGATTTAAAACGTATTTATTAAAATACATTACTTAAAAATGATATTTCCTGCTATTTTAGAACCAGCAAGAATGCTGCAAGTACATTAATCTCTTAAATAGTTATACAATTGAACAAGAGTCTAATTAAGATGTCTGGCCTGAAGCTGTGTACTGGAAGCATTATCTCATAAACAAATATTCCCAGTATGCTGTAGATTATAAAAGTAATTTTTTTATATGCTTTTCTGGTAACATGGTACACAGTGTACTTGCGAGACAATCAACAGCTTTACAGATAAAATTTAATTTGAAACGAAAAACAAATTTATAGTAATGTTGGGCGCAGTCATATAATAAAATGAGGTTATTTGTGGGTCAATTAAGATTCCTTTGCATGTTTGTCTACTGGTTATACAGTAAATTTTATCTTTTAATTATTTTCTTTCCACCTGGATAAATATTCATAATTTAGGCCACCCATGCACCAGCTGTACCTCAATATGACTGTATACTGTACAAAAGAAATGTCAGAAAGAAGTGATGGTTGCAATTAGTGTATAATAGTTTGCTTGGGATGTAACCTGTGCATGGCCCAGATGCTCTCAGTAGTGTATAAAGCAGGCATAGGTGGCATTTTGCCTGAGGACAAGCTTTTACAGAACATCCCCACTCTAATTAGCACACTTTCAGGAAAACTGTCACAGCAAAAGATGAAATGAATGGGAGATAATGGATTTGTTGTGTACAGATTTGAACTGGAGGTCAAAAACATTAAAAGTCAAAGCATAAAGCAATTCAGTGAGCAGAGGAAGAGTATAGAAGGAAGCTGGGTTGACTAGGTCAAGCCATTCTTGTCTCATGTCTTGAAATCATCTTCAAATCAAATGTCATCAATGCTTGCCTTAGGGGACAGCAGATTTGTCTTCATGCTATATTCCATTTATATCAAGTTATTCCCTATCCACAGGATAAGAGATAACTAGGAGATTTGTGGGCGGCTGAACATTGTGACCCAAACTGATAATAAGAACCAGGGTCCCATACCCTGCAAAGCTCTTCAGAATGAGATTGCTGGAGATAGCTAAGTAAAGCACAGTCCCACAGAAATGAATACAATGGCAATGTGCATGCTTAACCTTTATCTTCTCATAATCAGTGGGGGTCGGATCGGCAGGACCATCCCCACCACCAAGTTAATAGTTTAGATAGGGGACAACTGGATAGATCTGGAATAACCCTTTAAGCATTCCACACATGCGGTGTGCTTTATGTAGCCTCACCATGTTTGCACACCTGTTAAACTTTGTGAACAGCAGGCAGCACATGGAAAGTGTCAGGAGGTGGTGGAATCACAGGAAGAGGTGCCAGACATCAGTGAACAGAGTTTTCTGTCAGTAGGATGTATGTAGTATGACCCTGTAAAGTGTCAGAGGAGCATTCTCAGTGTAACGGTCCAGGTCTGGTTCGGAGACTTTATAGCAACTACCTGGGGTAGCGTAGTCAGAAGGAAGCCAGTGGTCGATGCACATGATAATGTCAGCAAGCAGGAGAAGGCAAATACCGTAGTCAGAAGGAAGCCAGTGGTCGATGCACAGAATAACGTCAGCAAGCAGGAAGAAGTAAAAACTAGCTTGATTACAGGCTAGGAGCACAATAATCTCACAAGGCAGGAAGTGCAAGGTTGGGCTTAAATAGGATGTTCAATCATGGAGCAGGGTGGAGCAAACCAGGGAGGAAGTTCAGCACAGGAGCTGTCCAGAAAGCAGAATAGCTCAGTTGGAAGAGCAGCTGCCTGGGACACAGGAGTCCTTGGTTTTGAGTCCTGACAGTAGTCCCTTCCTTTCAGGATGGCCTCTGGACATCTTAGGAGCTGGTTTTGCTAGATGTCTGTCATTAAATCCCTTTGTAAGCCTAGGGGCGAGAACATTGTTTTCTGGTTCCCATGAATTCTCTTCTGGTCCATAACCCTTCCAATGCACCAGATATTGCACTTGACCTCTGAAAATTCTAGAGTCCAAAATTTTTTCAACAATGTTTTCTTCTTCTCCTTGGACTTTTACTGGTTCAGGAGGTGGCTGATTTCTTCCTGGAAAGGGGTTTTCGTTAAATGGCTTGAGCAATGACACGTGGAACACAGGGTGTATTTTCCATTTGTTAGGAAGTTTGAGACGGAAGGCAACTTGATTAACTTGTTCAGAAATCTGTAAAGGTCCTATGAATTTTTGAGCATGTGTTTTTAGATTTCTAGTAGATAGCCAAACCTTATCACCAACTTTAAAGGTGGGAGGAACTTTGCGATGTTTATCAGCTGCTTTCTTATAGTCTTCTTGGGCTTCTTGTAGCATATCTATTAATTTCTTCAGGGTTTCCTGCAATTTCATTAGTCTGTGAGTAACAGCAGGAATAGTTGTACTAAGAGGAAGGTTAGGAATAAATACTGGATGTAAGCCAAAGTTCGCAAAAAATTTACTTTGAGATGTAGCACTATGTTTAGAGTTGTATGCAAATTCTGTTGTTCGTAAATAGTCCACCTAATCATCTTGAAGGTAGGAAATAAAACAGCAGAGGTATTGTTCCAGAGTTTGGTTTGTTCCTTCCGTCTGGCCATTGGACTGAGGATGAAAAGCAGAAGACAAATTAACTGTAACTCCTAAGGCTGTACAGAAGTTCTTCCAAAATCTTGATGTTAATTGAACACATCTATCTGAAATTACATTGTCAGGAATTCCATGCAAACTAAATATCTCCTTAATTATTAATTCTGCTGTTTGTTCTGCAGTAGGAATTCTTCTAATTGGAATGAAATGGCCCATCTTTGTGAGTCGGTCCACAACAACAAAGATGGTAGTCATTTCTTTAGAAGGAGGAAGGTCCACAATAAAATCCATGGAAATTGATCCCCAAGGCCTGGATGGAACTGGAAGTGGTTGGAGAAGACCTAGAGAAGGAGATTACGGTGTCTTGTTTTGTGCACATGTGAAACAGGAGGAAACATATTTTCTAACATCATTCTCACAATTTGGCCACCGAAATGAACAAATCAGTAGGTCGTAAGTTTTCATAACTCCAAGATGCCCTGCAATTTTAGAATCGTGCACCAATTTAAGGACTTCAAGTCGAGCTGATTTAGGGACATATATTCTGCATTCCTGCTTCCAAACCCCCTCTTAAAAGGAAAGGTCCACATCTTTGGAAGGATGGTTGAGAAAAGAGTCATTCTGGTATTCCTCTCTGAACATGGTTAAAAGTTCTTTAGAGTCCAGTATTCCTACAAAATTTTTGGAATATAAAATAGTAGTCCCTGTTTTAGAACCCTTCTGTGGTTCAGCAAGATTCCTGGACACTGCATCAGCTTTGCAATTTCTTGAACCTGGCCGATAAGAAATGATTAAATTAAATCTAGAGAAAAACAGGGCCTATCTTGCTTGTCTTGCAGACAGTCTCTTAGCTGCATGGATGAACTCTAAATTTTTGTGGTCAGTAATGACAGTCACTGGGTGATTAGCTCCTTCCAAAAGATGTCTCCACTCAGAGAAATAAACTTTAATGGCCAAAAGTTCTTTGTTTCCTATGTCATAATTTCTTTCTGCCATGGTATGAGAAAAAAAAGCACATGGATGGAGTTGCATCTTTTCTCTAACTCGTTGAGATAGGACAGCTCCCACAGCAGAGTCTGAGGCATTTACTTCAACTACAAAAGGCAATTCAGGATTTGGATGGACCAGTATGGGTGCAGAAGTATTTAGCTTGTCAAAAGCAACTTGTGCCTCTGGAGACCATGAAAATACTTGTTTTTTCTTTGTGAGTAAAGTGATTGGTAAGATGATTTTAGAAAAGTCTTTTATGACTCTTCTGTAGAAATTTGCAAACCCTATAAATCGCTAAACATCTTTAAGATTTTCTGGAGTGGGCCAATCTATTACAGCTTTGATTTTACTAGGATCCATACTCAGAACTTCTGGGGAGATGATATATCCAAGAAATTTGATTTGTGTTTGTTCGAATTCACATTTTTCCAGTTTGATCTAAAAAATTTTTTCCAGTAGATGTTCCAAGACTAACTGAACATGTCTGTAATGTTCCTTCAAGGTGTCTGAAAATATAAGAATGTCATCAAGGTACACAACAACAAATTGGTCTAAGAAGTCTCGAAACACATCATTAACAAAATGTTGAAATGTTGCAGGAGCATTAGCGAGGCCGAATGGCATAACCATATATTCAAAATGTCCGTATCTAGTTCTAAATGCGGTCTTCCACTCATCCCCTGGACAAATGCGTATGAGATAATAGGCCCCTCTCAAGTTTGGTAAAAATATTAGCAGACCGGAGTCTTTCCAACAACTCAGGAATTAGGGGAAGAGCATAACGATTTTTAATAGTTATCTTATTTAGTTCTCTGTAGTCAATGCATGGTCTCAAAGTTGAGTCTTTTGTTTCTACAGTACAAAGAACAAAGCTGGGGATGAAGAAGGTCGAATGAAGCCTTTCTTTAAATTTTCATCTAAGTATTCTCTGAGCACTTTTAATTCCGGTTCAGAGAGATTGTAAATTCTGCCAAAAGGAATAGTAGCTCCAGGAAGCAAATCGATGGAACAATCATAGGGACGATGAGGAAGTAGTTGATCAGCTTTTTCTTGCTGCAGACATCACTAAACTGTTGATATTAAGGTGGCAATTTATCATAACTCTGAAGAGGAATTTCAGAAACTTTTATTTGTTTTTGGATGGATAAACTTATATGACAATTGTCCTTGCAGTATTCAGAAGGAAATGTGACAGTCCTTGATTCCCAGTTGATAGAAGGATTATTGATAGCAAACCACGGAATTCCTAAAATAACCGGAAACTTGGGAGAAGAAATCAAATGAAAACTAATAGTTTTATGATGGTCAGGTTCAATATAGATTCCAAGTTCAATTGTCTCGTGAGTTATAGGTCCAGATGATAAAGGAGATCCATCAACAGTTTCCATATCAATTGGCATAGATTTTGTTCTACGTGCAATATTATTATCAAGCGCAAATTGCAAGTCCATCAAATTTCCCCTGCCCTAGAATCTAACATGGCAGAGCATTGCATTTTATGGTTCCCAATTAAGACCTGTATCGGAATGACAAAATTAGAAGATGATGAATACAGTTTGTTTTTGTCTTGGGTTACAGATGAGATGGTCTGCTTAACTGAATCCGGCAGTTCAGAAAGTTCAAGATTGCTATCTGCCTTATCACTAGTGCAAGCTATAGACCTTTGAAACCTGTTGGGACAGTTAATGGCATAATGTCCTGAGCCCCCACAATAGAGGCACAGATCTTCTGTACCGCGCCTCTTTTTCTCCTCCGCACTAAGAGGTTTTCGGATGACATCAATCTGCATAGGTTCTGGTAAGGATTCAGTCTTTTGCTGTGTGTTCAATACTGAGTGACTGAAGGAGTAGGTGGGTCTGTTTGCAAATATCCGCAGTCTCTCTTTTCTATGTTCAGTAAGTCTCTGATCAATTCGGATGCACAGTTCAATAAAATCCTCCAAATCATCAGGAGTCTCAACTCTGGCAAGCTCATCCTTTACTAGCTCTGATAATCCTCGGCAAAATTGACTCCATTGGCCTGCTAGATTCCATGTGGTGTCAGCTACCCAACAACGAAATTCCGCTGTGTATGTCGAAGATTATGCAATTTGGTCTCAGCTGTGGCACAACGATTAGGGTCATCAAAAACTTGATCCATAGCAGCGATAAAGCTATCTAAATAATTGAGGAGGGCACAGTTCTTTTCCATATAAGGGGAGTCCCATGCAAGAGCTTCATCTGTCAGAAGATTGATGATAAATAGCACTTTTTTCCTGTCACTAGTAAAAGGAGCAGGTTGCATTTGAAAGTATTGCGACATTGATTAAGGAAACCTCGGTACTGGTGACGATCCTCATTGAACTTTGATGGCAGAGGTGTGAACTGAGTAACAATGCAGTTACAAAGGTAAAGACAAGCAAAATATTCAAAACAGTATAAACAATACAAGTTAAACACTGCAACAATTTTCACCTTTGCTGTGAGGACACTAAGAAATAATAGTCCCAGAAACTATCCTTAACTGACCCTAACGTTCAAGCGGGTGCGCACCCTCCTTATCCCATTGGTCCAGGTGGACCTCTTACAGTTTGTGGAAGTGCACTGTGGGGCCCGATGTCGTCCTTTTCCTTTAACCAGCGCAGGATCCGCAACAAAGAAGTCCTCCTCAGCAGGCCGGAAAACCAGTTGGATATAATCCAGGATTATTACAGTTACTGTCCGGTACCTCGACAGCACTGTGAGTCTCTTTACTGTTTGGGGCAATCCACTCAGCCCAATGTCGGCTCCACAGGTTAGTTGCTGCACACAGTCCTTTTAACTTGGCTTCACTAATTGCACGGTTTCTTTGTACTCCATCCGTCTCTAGACCGAAGTTCACACAGCTTGGCCACACAGGGAAGTCCTTTAGTATCTCCACACATGTCTTACGCAACACAGAACTTGTTTTCTATCTTGCCAATATGGCGGCAGCTGCAGTTCCAGTCTCTCTTCCTCCTTCTTCCTGCTCACACTGAGGCAGGCTGACATCACAAGGGGCGTGTCACTTTAACACTTAGCTGCTGCCTTAAAGAACCAGTGTCACTAATACACTTTCTCTATGGTAAACTTCAATGCAAATTTGTCCTATGCTGCCATCTACTGACCAAACAAATACTGCAGGCATTTTACATTTAATTTTAACACAGTTTACCAGGATAATGAAACTTAGAGACATTACATGACTGTTTCTTACAGAGGCATACGGGTATTTAAATTTGAACCCGAGTTGCGCATATCCAGAAGTTATTTATGCAGTTCAATTATTTTTTGTTGTTGATCCAGCACCAGGGTTTGTTACTTAGAAAAATTTTCTTGGTGAGTAGAACCAAATTCTTAAAACTCAGCCATTTGTTGCCTCAAGGTGGTCACAACAGACTCTATTTTTGGGCGAGACTATTCTGTAACGGTCCAGGTCTGGTTCGGAGTCTTTATAGCAACTACTTGGGGTAACGTAGTCAGAAGGAAGCTGGTGGTCGATGCACAGGATAACGTCAGCAAGCAGGAGAAGGCAAATACCTAAGTCAGAAGGAAGCCAGTGGTCGATGCACAGAATAACGTCAGCAAGCAGAAGAAGGCAAATACTGTAGTCAGAAGGAAGCCAGTGGTCGATGCACAGAATAACGTCAGCAAGCAGAAGAAGGCAAATACTGTGGTCAGAAGGAAGCCAGTGGTCGACGCACAGAATAATGTCAGCAAGCAGGAAGCAGGAGAGACTAGCTTGATTACAGGCTAGGAGCACAATAATCTCACAAGGCAGGAAGTACAAGGCTGGGCTTAAATAGGATGTTCAATCATTGAACAGGGTGGAGAAAACCAGGGAGGCGGGAACTGAAACCAGAGGCACAGAAAGTAGGCATAAGTTCAGCACAGGAGCTGTCCAGAAAGCAGAATAGCTCAGTTGGAAGAGCTGCCACCTGGAACACAGGAGTCCCTGGGGTTGAGTCCTGACACTCAGAGTGTGTGATATGAAAGAAATTAAGTGGTTAATGAACATGAATGGTGTTAATTGAACTTTAACCACTTCCAGACCGGGCCATTTATTGTCAAATAATCTCCATTTTTTGGGGTTTTATGTTTAAGATCTATGATTGATAAATATAGTCACTTGATTCTTTGACTCTATGGGCGCTGCCCGGCAGAGAATACTTTAACCAGCAAAGTGTCTGGCTGTTTGATTCTTAGGTCGACCGCATCCCCTGGCACATGGGAAAATCGTATTAACTGATTTGATTCCCACAGACAAGCGAGGTGTAGTCCCCTAGTTTGGGACTTGTCCTAAATTGCAGCGACAGTGAGCAGAGCAGAATAATAGTGAACAGGGAGACCCAAGTGTTGTCACTGGAAGGAAGTGGTAAGAAAAGAGTAAGAGACATAACGTTTCAGAGTTATTGGTGGTTAAGTGTGGGATGTCAAAGCTGTAGCCTAGAGCTGGAGAGAGATCAGCAGATAATGAGAGACTGGCGGCCACAAGCAATAGTCAGAGGCTTATTCAATTAAGCTCCCCAGCAAGTGAGCACTGTAGATTGATTGATGTGAACCTAGTCATTTTTTCGAATATAAGCCAAGTGAAAAAGAGGTATCACTCCTCCTGTGTAACAAATTGCAAGTTTAAAGGGAATCTGCCATCCGCGACCTCCACTTTTTGCATAGGCACATAGCTATGGCTCATCTGATTAAAAGCTTTTTTTTCCCCTTGATACCTGACTGCAAAACAGCTTCAAAAATAAAGTGTGGACTTTACACAGCACTCTGTTAAGAAGAGTGTGGGCCAAGATCCAAAATAATCTGGTGGTTATTGGTTCTGACTCGGGTCCAAATTGAATTGTCTTTTGCTAGACCATAGATGACAATTATTTTATCAGAGCTTGAGCCCAATGGATGATATTCTGATACCGTTGGGCCAGTCTTACCCTGGACTCTCATCACTAACAATTAGAAAACTTTAAAGGGGTTGTCTCATTTCATCAAATGGAATTTATCATGCAGAGAAAGCAAATACAAGGCACTTCCAAATTTTTGTCCATATTGCCTCATTTGCTAGCTTGATTTATTTTTTCATCACATTATACACTGCAGTCTAGCAGCAGTGGCTGTGTGTCACGTTCCGGAGACCTCCGAAACATCATGCAAACAGGATACAGGCAGAAACAGACCAGGGACCAACAGAATATTTTATTGCATATATAAGAAATAAACATGACAATAGTGGTAGCACTACCACAGAACCAAGTGCACCGGCAGACCAGAGGCAAAACCCAAGAAGGCGAGGAGCAAGTGAGCCCCTTTATTCACAGAGCCCCTGGTGGTGGGGATGAACTGGGCTGAGGGCTCACTGGTCGCACATCCAGGAAGGTCTCGGTACACTTGGCCACTACCTAAAGAGAACCGTAGACAACATGACTGGAACCCAAACAAGCTCACAACAAGGATCATATGACACACAAGCATATGCCTGGACCCCAAGTGGAATGGAAGCATGGCAGTCTCAGGCAGAGCTGATCACAGACTAGAGATCCTCCCTCCAGAGAACCCAGGAGCCCTCTCACGAAGGCAGGACATACACAGGACAGGAACAGAAGCGACACCACACAGAAGGGCAGATGGCAAAACCTCCTGGGTCAGCAGCAAGGGGCTACACCCAGCAAGGCACAAGACAGACTGACCACAAGCCCCACAGCTCACAGATAGATATAGCTGCAATAACGAGGGCACCTGATAAGACACACCCAGGAACACATCAGGGAATGTTAACCCCATCAGAACCAGGAGTAAGTACCAGAAGCACACCAGTCACAGAATTCTGCAGCCAGCACGCCCCAAACAACAACCAGCATACACACAATAACTGTAGCCAGTACGAGGTTACAGGCAGCCAGCCTACAAAACAACAAGGAGTGACAGAACCACAAAGTGATACAAACACAAATGCATCCACACTCAGACCCTTTGCACACACAAGGCTGCAGCCAGCACACATCGCAGAACCAGCATACATGGGAACACCCACAGCCAGTAACCAAGCACATTCAGCCAGCCTGCACGTTACTGTTGACTGGAACCACAGAGATATGGACATGAGAACCACAAACACAGGCCACAGTTCACACACAAGGCCGCAGCCAGCACGCATCGCAGAACCAGCATACTTGGGAACACCCACAGCCAGTACACAGAGTGCATGCAGCACCGGTGACAGGAGTCACAGAGATACAGACACAGGGAGTACATGCATTCACAGGCATAGTTCACACAAAACACCACAGCCAGCAAGCAGCCCCAAGCAACCCACATGCACAGGAGTCAGCCTGCAGCCAGTATGCGAGAGGGCATGCAGCCAGCCTACACGGCCACAACTGTCACAGTGAACCCCACTGTGACACTGTGCTTGCACACTCCCACAGTTCCAGCCACCAGAGAGTTCAAAATATTTTCCTATAGTATGCAAGCATGTCCATCACTGGATTGCAGGGTGGTCGTAACCCCTGGATACAAGCAGTATATAATGTGACAGCAAAATTAATCAAGCCAGCAAAAGAGGCAATATGGACAATCACACTACATTACTAGTGATGAGCGGCAGGGGCAATATTCGAATTCGCAATATTTCGTGAATATTTGGGTGAATATTCGCCATATATTCGAGAATTCGCGAATTCATGATCTCTAGGCATTATTTTCTTGATTGCGAAAATTCGCATAAAATTCGCCTAACGAATTCGCATAAAAATTCGCATGAACTGGTATTTTAAAAAAATCGAATATTCGCGATTCCGAATATATTTTGCGATAATCTAAATATTCGCGAATTCTCGAAATGCCGATATTCGCGATTAAAATTCGCAATTCGAATATTCGTGATCAACACTATACATTAGTAAATGCCTTGTATTAACTTGTATTGTCTGCATGATAAATGCCATTTGCTAAAGTGAGATAACCCATTTAAGCAATTACAGTAAACTATTTAAAAAGTGATAAACCAGTTGAATGAAAAAAAGGTATATCCATGAAAATTTATAGATAGAATTGGGGGTAAAAAAATTTATAGTCTGTATCTCAAGTTTTTTGACAATGGAATAACTGATTTACATTTTACTTGCATTAAAGCTCTACAGCACATTCATGTACTTGTGAACCAGTGAATTGTTGTCCCAGTGAAACATTATATAGCGTGACACTTGGTACTTATCATGTGGTAATTAGATTCTTTGGCACAACTAGGTACATTGTGGATGTGAAATCCCCTAATTGTAATAAAATGCATAATTATGCAAAAATAGCAAGGTACCCCTGGGAGGTGTTTCAGTAATTAGGATGCAATGCTGTTGTTTTTTTCCACAGGAAATTAAATACAGGAGTCTGCATACAGGTAATATTCTGAAGGGAAAAAACAGCATTTAATAGAAAAGTATATGCAGATGTAGCACAGCTGGATTAATTTTATTTGCGCATCCCAACAATTCAATGAGTTTAGATACCATAGTCACCAGGATTACTTGCAGGGCTATTTCATTACACAGTGACTACGTCCCCTATACCAAACTTAGCTTTGCTACATTGCACACATGGTCAGCTGTTTTGGAACTGTGGAAGTGAATGGAGAGAGTCATGCATGAGCGGCCACTTCTCCATTGATAACAAAAATTTGTCATCAGGCAAAGATTAATCTAACATAGTAACATAGTATATACAGTCAGGTCCAGAAATATTGAAAAAGTCAGCTTTAATTTGAGGGTATTTACATCCAAATCAGGTGAACGGTGTAGGAATTACAACAGTTTGCATATGTGCCTCCCACTTGTTAAGGGACCGAAAGTAATGGGACAGAATAATAATCATAAATCAAACTTTCACTTCTTAATACTTAGTTGCAAATCCTTTGCAGTCAATTACAGCCTGAAGTCTGGAACACATAGACATCACCAGACGCTGGGTTTCATCCCTGGTGATGCTCTGCCAGGCCTCTACTGCAACTGTCTTCACTTCCTGCTTGTTCTTGGGGCATTTTCCCTTCAGTTTTGTCTTCAGCAAGTGAAATTCATGCTCAATCGGATTCAGGTCAGGTGATTGACTTGGCCATTGCATAACATTCCACTTCTTTCCCTTAAAAAACTCTTTGGTTGCTTTTGCAGTATGCTTTGGGTCATTGTCCATCTGCACTGTGAAGCGCCGTCCAATGAGTTCTGAAGCATTTGGCTGAATACGAGCAGATAATATTGCCCGAAACACTTCAGAATTCATCCTGCTGCTTTTGTCAGCAGTCACATCATCAATAAATACAAGAGAACCAGTTCCATTGGCAGCCATACATGCCCACACCATGACACTATCACCACCATGCTTTACTGATGAGGTGGTATGCTTAGGATCATGAGCAGTTCCTTTCCTTCACCATACTCTTCTCTTCCCATCACTCTGGTACAAGTTGATCTTGGTCTCATCTGTCCATAGGATGTTGTTCCATAACTGTGAAGGCTTTTTTTTATGTTGTTTGGCAAACTCTAATCTGGCCTTCCTGTTTTTGAGGCTCACCAATGGTTTGCATCTTGTGGTGAACCCTCTGTATTTACTCTGGTGAAGTCTTCTCTTGATTGTTGACTTTGACACACATACACCTACCTCCTGGAGAGTTTGATCTGGCCAACTATTGTGAAGGGTGTTTTCTTTACCAGAGAAAGAATTCTTCGTTCATCCACCACAGTTGTTTTCCGTGGTCTTCCGGGTATTTTGGTGTTGCTGCGTTCCTTCTTTTTAAGATTGTTCCAAACAGTTGTTTTGGCCACGCCTAATGTTTTTGCTATCTCTCTGATGGGTTTGTTGTGTTTTTTCAGCCTAATGATGGCTTGCTTCACTGATAGTGACAGCTCTTTGGATCTCATCTTGAGAGTTGACAGCAACAGATTCCAAATGCAAATAGCACACTTGAAATGAACTCTGGACCTTTTATCTGCTCATTGTAATTGGAATAATGAGGGAATAACACACACCTGGCCATGGAACAGCTGAGAAGCCAATTGTCCCTTAACAAGTAGAAGGCACATATGCAAACGGTTGTAATTCCTACATCATTCACCTGATTTGGATGTAAATACCCTCGAATTAAAGCTGACAGTCTGCAGATAAAGCACATCTTGTTCGTTTCATTTCAAATCCATTGTGGTGGTGTAAAGAGTCAAAAATGTTAGAATTGTGTCCATGTCCCAATATTTATGGACCTGGCTGTAAGGCAAAAGAAAAAACATTTGTCCATCCAGTTCGGCCTGTCATACTGCAATTTGATCCAGAGGAAGGCAAAAAAAAAACTGTAAGGTTGAAGCTAATTTTCCCCACTTAACCTCTTTAGGACACAGGGCGTACAGGTACGCCTTGATGTCCTGGTACTTAAGGACAAAGGGCGTACCTGTATGCCCTGTGTATTTCCGATCACCGCCGCGCGGCATGCGGTGATCGGAACCCGGTGCCTGCTCAAATCATTGAGCAGGCACCTGGGGCCAATGCGCCGGGGGGTCCTGTGACCCCCCGTGTAGGCGATCGCAGCAAACCGCAGGTCAATTCAGACCTGCGGTTTGCTGCGTTTCCGGGTTATTCGGGTCTCTGAGGACCCGATAACTCGGAACAGGATGGTGATCGGTGGTGTGATATTACACCACCAACCACAATCCTGCAATCCTAAGAGGTGATGGTGATATCACCTCTCAGGATCGCCTCTGATTGGTAGGTGGGCGGGCGGCGGGAGGTTCAAATCTTGGCAGCGCTCCTCTCCTCCTCCTTTTGTGTCCGGGGAACAGAGGAGAGAGGAGCTGCCTGCACATGTCGGATCTCAGCCAGCATCACCCCATCTGTGCCCCAGCATCCATCCGTGCCCCAGCACCCGATCTGTGCCCCAGCACCCCTCATCTGATCAGCCAGGTAATTAGGGAAAGGCTAGGGAAAGGTTGGGCTAGGCAGGGATATAAAAGGGAAAGTTAGTGAAAAAAAAACTTTTATTGCATCACCCTAAATAGGGTGTCTGGGGTCCACAGCACAGCTGTGTGACCCTAGACCCCCCAGGGGTGCTGCCGCTTGGACCCCCTTCCCCCCCACAACTTTTTTGGGGCGCATGCAGTTATTTTTTTTATTTTTTTTGTGTGCGTACGCTGACTGTATCCGGCACTCTTAGCGTCCGGCCACTGTTAGCGCATCCCCCCCCCCCCCTACTGCTGATCAACTTCGGAAGGTTGATCAGCAGTTTAGAATTCTTTTTTTTATTTTTTTCACATTTTTCCCCTTTTCTTAGTTAGTCTTTTTTTTTTTCTGTTCAGTTTTAGGGATAAGTATGGCAACACCCGTGCCCCCACACACACGCACACTGAATAAAGATTTACACGCACGTACACACACACTCCCCTATGGCCCGCCGGATGTTCTCGGCCGAGGAGGCATACGCCCAGCTTGCCTCTGAGTCCGAGAGTCCTAGTGAGGACGAGGATGACCCCACTTTCCTGTTGTCTTACGCGTCCTCCTCATCATCTAGCGATGATGATGAGCCCCCAAGGCGGCGGAGATGCCGCCAGGCGGAGCAAGGGGACCGCCATGCTAGGGACCCTATGGCCCACCCTAGTACGAGCAGCTCTGAGGCTCGTACTAGTTTTCCGGCCCACCAGTTAAATCCACCGGAGCCCCCTGCCGGGAAACTTGTCTGGTGTACCCTAGAGCGATTTGAGCCCGTGATTCCTGATTTTGTAGGCCAACCAGGAATCCAGATTTCCACAGTGGGCTTCACTGAATATGACTTTTCTTGTCTTTTTTTCAGTGACCACTTTGTAAATCTAATGGTGGAGCAAACAAACCTGTACGCCCAACAGTTTGTTGCTCAACACCCGGGCTCCATTTTGGCTAGGCCTGGTGACTGGACCCCGGTCAGTGCAGCTGAGATGAGGACATTTTGGGGCCTCGTGCTGCACATAAACCTAGTCAAGAAACCCAGTGTCAGGCATTACTGGAGTGGGGACATCCTCTACCAGACCCCACTTTACAGTACAGCCATGACACGTACCCGGTTTGAGGCCATCCGGAAATGCCTGCATTATTCAGATAATGCAGCATGTCCCCCCCAAGGTGATCCTGCCGATGACCGCCTGTACAAAATCAGGCCGGTCATCAATCACTTTGGGGCCAAATTTGTACAGGCCTATGTACCTAGAAGGGAGGTCGCGGTTGATGAGTCTCTCATTTTGTTCAAGGGAGACTCATTTTCCACCAGTATGTTCCCTCAAAGCGGGCGAGGTATGGCGTGAAGCTGTACAAACTTTGTGAGAGTACCTCAGGGTACACTTACAAGTTTCGTGTGTACGAGGGGCGAGATTCCCGTATTCAACCCCCAGAATGTCCCCTCACTCAAACTTGTGTGGGACCTTATGCACCCACTGCTAGATAAAGGTTATCACCTGTACGTGGATAACTTTTATACTAGTATCCCCTTGTCCAGTCCCTCGCCGCCAGATCCACGTCCGCTTGTGGGACCGTGCGGAAAAATCAACGCGGCCTCCCTGCCCACCCCCTCCAGGTACCTATCCCCAGGGGTGAGACCTGTGCCCTTACAAGTGAAAACCTGTTGTTGGTCAGATATAAGGACAAGAGGGATGTCCTTGTACTGTCCACAATTCATGGTAACGGCATCACCCCTATCTTTGTGCGAGGTACCGCGGCAAAGGTCCTTAAGCCCGATTGTATCGTCGACTACAATCGGTATATGGGAAGAGTTGATCTTTCTGATCAAGTCCTAAAGCCATATAATGCCATGCGCAAAACCCGGGCATGGTACAAAAAAGTTGCGGTCTACTTGGTGCAGGTTGCCTTGTACAACTTTTTTGTGCTGTCCCGTAGCGCTGGCAACACAAGGACATTCATTCAGTTCTATGAGGCAGTCCTCAAGGCCCTGATCTTTTCGTACCTCGGGAACTGGAGGCGCCCGGATCGTCCCTGGCCAACACTTTCCAGGTGTGGTCCCCCATACTGGAAAGACGGGACGGACCTCAAAAAAGTGCACAATGTGTCGCAGGAGGGGGATACGGAAGGACACCATTACTCAGTGCAACACGTGCCCCAATCATCCGGGCCTCTGCATTGACGGTTGCTTCAGGGAGTACCACACTTCCATGGAGTACTAAATTAATATCCCAATTTAGTCACTGACAATGACTTGAGACACTAAAACCCCAAAAATAAAAAAATAAAATATTATTTAGTAAAACTAAAATAAATTAAAAAAGTAGACTTATTAGGTATCGCCGCGTCCGTAACAATCTGATCTATTTAAAAAAACTCAACCCCTCAGATGAACACGGTAAAAAAACAAAAAAAACGGTGCCCCAAATTTTTTTTTATCACCTTACATCACAAAAATAGTAATAGCAAGCGATCAAAAAGTCATATGCCCCCCAAAATAGCGCCAATAAAACTATCCTCTCATCCCGCTAAAAATGAGCCCCTACATAAGATAATCTGCTAAAAAAAAAAAAAAATGACTCTTAGACTATGGAGATACTAAAATGTTTTTTTTTATTTTTATAAAAAGATAATATAGTGTAAAACATAAATAAATAAATAAAAAGTAGACATATTAGGTATTGCCGCGTCCGTAAGAATCTGCTCTATAAAAATAACCCCCTAACCCCTCAGAAGAACACAGTAAAAAAACTGCAAAAAAAAACTGCAAAAAAAAGGCTTTTTTGTCACCTTACATCACAAAAATTTTAATAGCAAGCGATCAAAAAGTCATATGCCCCCCAAAATAGCGCCAATAAAACCGTCCTCTTATCCCGCAAAAAATGAGCCCCTACATAAGATAATCGGCTAAAATAAAAAAAAATAATGACTCAGATTATGGAGATACTAAAATGTTTTTTTTTTCTTTATAAAAAGATAATATAGTGTAAAACATAAATAAATAAATAAATAAAAAGACATATTAGGTATCGCTGCGTCCATAAGAATCTGCTCAATAAAAATCACCTCACTAACCCCTCAGATGAACACGGTAAAAAATAAAAAATAAAAACGGTGCCAAAAAAGCAATTCTTTGGCAAATTTTCCATGTTAATCAGTTTTTTTCCACTAACAAAGCAAGGGTTAACAGCCAAACAAAACTTGATATTTATTACCCTCATACCGCAGTTTACAGAAACAACCCATATGTGGTCGTAAACTGCTGTATGGCCAAATGGCAGGGCGCAGGAGGAAAGGAACGGCGTATGGTTTCTGGAAGGCAGATTTTGATGGCCTTTTTTTTGGCACCATGTCCCATTTGAAGCCCCCCTGATGCACCCCTAGAGTAAAATCGACCCCATCTAAGAAACTACTCCCCTCAAGGTATCCAAAACTGATTTTACAAACGTCGTTAACCCCTTAGGTGTTCCACAAGAGTTATTGGCAAATGGAGATAAAATTTCTGAATTTCTATTTCTAATAATCTTGCCTCACAAAAATGTAATATAGATAAACCAAAAATAATATGTACCCTAAAATAGTCCCAACAAAACTGCCACCTTATCCCGTAGTTTCCAAAATGGGGTCACTTTTATGGAGTTTCTACTCTAGGGGTGCATCAGGGGGGCTTCAAATGGGACATGGTGAAAATAAATCAGTCCAGCCAAATTGGCCTTCCAAAAACCATACGTCGCACCTTTCCCTCTACGCCCTACTGTGTGCCCGTACATTAGTTTACGGCCACATATGGGGTGTTTCTGCAAACTAAAGAATCGGGGGAATAAATATAGCATTTTGTTTGGCTGTTAACCCTTGATTTGTTACTGGAAAAAATGGATTAAAATGGAAAATTTGCCAAAGAATTTAAATTCTCAAATTTCATCTCCATTTGCCAATAACTTTTGTGCAACACCTAAAGGGTTAACAAAGTTTGTAAAATCAGTTTTGAATACCTTGAGGGGTGTAGTTTCTTAGATGGTGTCACTTTTTTGGAGTTTATACTCTAGGGGTGCATCAGGGGGGCTTCAAATGGGACATGGTGTAAATAAATCAGTCCAGCAAAATCGGCCTTCCAAAACCCATATGGCGCACCTTTCCCTCTACGCCCTACTGTGTGCCTGTACAGTAGTTTACGGCCACATATGGGGTGTTTCTGCAAACTACAGAATCGAGGCAATAAATATAGCATTTTGTTTGGCTGTTAACCCTTGATCTGTTACTGGAATAAATGGTTTAAAATAGAAAATTTGCCAAATTATTTAAATTCTCAAATTTTATCCCCATTTGCCAATAACTCTTGTGCAACACCTAAAGGGTTAACAATGTTTGTAAAATCAGTTTTGAATACCTTGAGGGGTGTAGTTTCTTAGATGGTGTCACTTTTATGGAGTTTCTACTCTAGGGGTGCATCAGGGGGGCTTCAAATGGGACATGGTGTAAATAAACTAGTCCAGCAAAGTCAGCCTTCCAAAAACCATACGGCGCACCTTTCCCTCTATGCCCTACTGTGTGCCCGTACAGTAGTTTACGGCCACATATGGGGTGTTTCTGCAAACTACAGAATCGGGGGAATAAATATAGCATTTTGTTTGGCTGTTAACCTTTGATTTGTTACTGGAAAAAATTGATTAAAATGGAAAATTTTGCCAAAAATTTAAATTCTCAAATTTCATCCCCATTTGCCAATAACTCTTGTGCAACACCTAAAGGGTTAACGATTTTTGTAAAATCAGTTTAGAATACCTTGAGGGGTGTAGTTTGTAGAATAGGGTCATTTTTGGGTGGTTTCTATTATGTAAGCTTCACAAAGTGACTTCAGACCTGAACTGGTCCCTAAAAATTGGGTTTTTGAAAATTTCAAGATTTACTTCTAAACTTCTAAGCCTTGTAACTTCCCCAAAATATAAAATATCATTCCCAAAATGATCCAAACATGAAGTAGACATATGGGGAATGTAAAGTAATAACAATTTTTGTAGGTATTACTATTTATTATAGAAGTAGAGAAATTGAAACTTGGAAATTTGCAATTTTTTACACATTTTTGGTAAATTTGGTATTTTTTTATAAATAAAATGGATTTTTTTTTTTACTTCATTTTACCAGTGTCATGAAGTACAATATGTGACGAAAAAACAATCTCAGAATGGCCTGGATAAGTCAAAGCGTTTTAAAGTTATCACCACTTAAAGTGACACTGGTAAGATTTGCAAAAAATGGCCTGGTCCTTAAGGTGAAATAAGGCTGTGTCCTTAAGTAGTTAAGGGGGGAAAAATTCCTTCCCGACTTCATTCAGGCAATAAGATAACTCCCTGGATCAATCTCTAGTAGCTATAGCCTGTAATATTATTACACTCCAGAAATAAATCCAGACCCAACTTGAACTCTTTTAGTGAACTTACCATCTCACCTCCTCAGGCAGAGAGTCCCATAGTCTCACTGCTCTTACCTTAAAGAATCCTCTTCTATGTTTGTGTACAAACCTTCTTTCCTGGAGGCGCAGAGGATGTCCCCTTGTCACAGTCACAGTCCTGGTCCTGGGGATAAATAGATGATGGGAGAGATCTCTGTACTGACCCCTGAAATATATTTATACATAGTAATTAAATCTCCCCTCAGTCGTCTTTTTTCTAAATTGAATAACCCTTATTTTGATAATCGTTCAGGGTACTGTAGTTCCCTCATTCCCGTAATTACTTTATTTGCCCTACTCTGAACCCTCTCCAGCTCTGCTATGTCTGCCTTGTTCACAGGAGCCCAGAACTGTACACAGTCCTCCAAGTGTGGTCTGACTAATGATTTGTAAAGTGGTAGGACTATGTTCTCATCACGGGCATCTATGCCTCTTTTCATGCAACCCATTATCTTATTGGCCTTGACAGCAGCTGCCTGACACTGGTTTTTACAGCTTAGTTTGCTGTTTCCTAGGTCTTTTTCCATGTCAGTGTTACCCAGTGTTTTACCATTTAGTATGTACGGGTGACTTGTATTATTCCTACCCATGTGCATAACTTTACATTTGTCAGTGTTAAACCTCATCTGCCACTTCTTTGCCCAAGCCTCAAATCTATCCAGATCCATCTGTAGCAGTATACTGTCCTTTTCCGTGTCAATTACTTTACACAGTTTAGTGTCATTTTCAAAAATTTATATTTTACTGTGCAAGCTTTCTACAAGATCATTAATAAATATATTGAAGAGGATAGGGCCCAGTACTGACCCCTGAAGTACCCCACTAGTGACAGTGATCCAATCTGAGTGTTTACCATAATAATTTTCTATTACCGAGCCAGTTACTTACCCACATACAGAAATTTTCTCCCAGTCCTAGCATTCTCATTTTATTTACTAACCTTTTATGTGGTACAGTGTCAAATGCTTTAGAGAAGTCCAGATATGACATCCATTGATTCGCCGCTGTCAAGTCTAGAACTTACTTCCTCATAGAAACTGATTAAATTAGTTTGACATGATCGATCCCTCATGAAGCCATGCTTATATGGCGTTATTTGCTTATTTCCGTTGAGATGCTCTAAAATAGCATCTCTTAGAAAACCTTCAAACAGTTTACCCACGACGGATATTAAACTTACCGGCCTATAGTTTCTGGGCTCTGTTTTTGGACCCATTTTGAATATTGGCACCACATTTGCTATGCGCCAATCCTGTGGAACACTCCCTGTCAGTATAGAGTCCTTAAATATCAGAAATAAGGGTCTGACTATGACATTGCTTAATTCTCTTAGTATAACGGGGTGTATGCCATCCAGTCCTGGCGATTTTGTCTATTTTAATCTTTTTTAGATGCCGCTGTACTTCTTCCTGGCTCAGACAGGGCACTTTTAATGGGAAGTTTACTTTTGCATTTCATCTGACAGTTTATTTTCTTCAGTGAATACAGTGGAGAAAAAAAATATTTAATAGCTTTCTCCTTATCACTCTCTGCAACTCCCCCCTCATCACTCTGTAAAGTGTTTACCATTTATATAATTGAAGAACATTTTAGGGTTAGTTTTGCTCTCTTTGGCAATTAATCTCTCGGTCTTTAGTTTGGCCGCTTTTATTAGTTTTTTACATATTCTATTTTTTTCCTTTTTTCAGTGTTTCCTCACCACCCTCCTGTTTTAGTGATTTAAATGATTTCATTTTGTCATTTATTGCCTTCTTTACAGTTCTATTTATCCACACTGATTTATTCTTTTTCCTTAACCTTTGTGGGGATCCGCTCTGGTAGGCAGTGGTAGCGAGTGCAGTATAGAGGCAACACAGACCGGTCTTGGTGTAAAACATGATGCTTTGTTTATTCACACGGTGCATATTTTTGAAAGACGGTGCAGTTCATAGGGAGGGTGGTCACACACAATAGCAAAATAATAGTTCAAACACAGCAAGTCCCTGCTGCAGGCTACTTGAGGCCTGTTTCAGTCACATAAAGCAAAGTCTATTTAAAGCCAGGAGTAATGTCACCTTTTTCTCCTTGGTGAAGTAAGTCCATGGGTCCTGCTTCTAGCCACAGGACACGGATCCCTCCTGGCTTCATCTGCGGGTCCCTGCACACTCCTTTACAGGCCTCAGCATGCAGCCCAGCTCACCTCCACTTCTTACTCTCACAGCCAGAGAACACAGAGGCTCCACATTGCGCACCACACCCTTGTTGCTGGTCGGGTTTTAACCCTTCCCTGCAAAACCAGGCCTGGACCGTGGGGAGACAGGCACCCGCCCGCATATCTGCCTGCTCCCAATAAGAGCCGGGCCGGATACGCTGTGTTAACAGCATAACCACTGCAAAATGCACTTTTCCGTCTCTTACTCCACCGGGGCCAGGACCCCCGGTGGCACGTACCTCCCATCTACCACCACCCCAGGTACTCTCCTACACCTTTTATTCCCATAAGGTATGAACCTCTCACAATTAGATTTTAGGATGCTTTTAAAAATATCTCATTTTGTGGCTGTATTTTTATTTTTGAGGACTTTGTCCCAGTTAGTTAGGCCTATGGCCTCTCTTAGTTGGCTAAATTTAGCTTTTTTGAAGTTTGGTATTTTTGTTCCTCCCTGAAGAAATATTTTTTTGAATGATAATTGGAAGGTTATTACTTTATGGTCACTATTTCCCAGGTGTCCCCTAACCTGCACATCTGTTGTTCTATCAGGTCTATTGGTTAATACTAAGTCTAGTTTGGCCGTCCCTCTAGTTGGGTCCTGAACCAGTTGGGAAAGGTAATTGTCTTTGGTTATTGCCAAGAAACGGTTTCCTTTACGAGATGTACAGTTTCCCAGTCTATAGCTGGGTAGTTGAAGTCCCCCATAATAACAACCTCATTATGATTTGCCGCCTCGTCGATCTCGTTTAGTAGTAGATTTTCTGTGGTATATTAGGTGGTTTATAATAAACTCCAACTAGTATTTTATTATTGTGTTTGCCTCCATGTTTTTCTACCCATAGTGATTCCACATGTTCATGTCCCTCACTTATATCTTCTTGGACTGTGGGCTTTAGACAGGACTTTACATAAAGGCAGGCCCCTCCCCCTCTCCGGTTTTGGCGATTCTTTCTAAACATACTGTAACCCTGTACATTAACTGCCCAGTCATAACTATCATCCAGCCATGTGTCAGTTATTCCCACTATGTCATAGTCCTCCTCACACATCACTTATTCCAGTTCACCAGTTTATTTTAGTCAGGCTTCTGGCATTAGTATACATACATTTAAGAGGTTTATATTTTTTACCCTACACCTTTCCTTCTGAACTGTTCTAGTCCCTCCATCCATTCCTCCCCCAGTCCCATTACCTTGCCCCCAGTCTCTATCTGCACTATCTTCCCCTCCTATAATGTAATTACCCTCCCCCAGTCCCTAGTTTAAACACTCCTCCAACCTTCTAGCCATCTTCTCCCCCAATTTATCACACATTTATACATATCTGATCATTAGAGAGCTACTGGAATGGGGATCCAAAGTTCCCCAATTAAATGGATCAGCAGGACGAGCAAGTATGGACTGTCAAAGATAGCCAAGTGCAGTTCTTAGTGATGCTCAGCAGTCCTATTGAGAGTGAATAGGCAGAGTGCATACTCGATGACCAATCCATTCATTTAAGAAACTCTGACTCCTCATTTTCATGATTGTTGGGCATTACAGCCGTTTTAGGGATAGGGAAAAAGTATATATCTTGGCACAACACGTTAATTTCTCTAGAGTCAGCTTTTTATATAAAAGATACAATGGCATGCAAAATTTGGGCACCCCTGGTCAAAATTAACGTTACTGTGAACAGTTAAGAAAGTTGAAGATGAAATGATCTCCAAAATGCATACATTTAAAGATTAAAATCTTTGTATTTTAAGCCTTTTTTTATCTTTTATATTTTCAAAATATCAAAAAAGGAAAAGGGACTGAAGGAAAACTTTAGGCACCCTGCATGGTTAGTAGAGATGTCGCGAACATAAAATTTTCTGTTCGCGAACGGCGAACGCGAATTTCTGTTCGCGAATGGGCGAACCGCCATAGACTTCAATAGTTAGGCGAATTTTAAAACCCACAGGGACTCTTTCTGGCCACAATAGTGATGGAAAAGTTGTTTCAAGGGGACTAACACCTGGACTGTGGCATGCC
The DNA here is from genome assembly GCF_905171765.1 of Bufo bufo. Lineage (NCBI taxonomy): Eukaryota > Metazoa > Chordata > Amphibia > Anura > Bufonidae > Bufo > Bufo bufo. Next base: position 123,244,796 of record NC_053396.1, on the reverse strand, counting down.
GGAGGGGGATCCATGGCAAAACTCCCATGGAAAATTACTTAGTTGACGCAGAGTAGGGTTTTAATCCATAAAGGGCATAAATCACATAACATTCCTAAATTGTTTGGAATAACGTGCTTTAAAACATCCAGTGTGTGTATACGATCAGGTATGAGGTTGTATCGATCAGGTAGTGTAAGGGTTACGCCCGCTTCACAGTGACAGACCAAACTCTGACAGACCAAACTCTCTGTTTAACGCACCGCAAACAACCGCAAAGAGTTGTAAATAGTTGACACACTCATGACATAAATTTTATTCCTCTATGCGTCAATCTTGGTGTAGTGATGACTGTGCTTGTGCGCACGTTCGGGAGATTGCAGGCGATGGCAGTTTTTCAAAGCCTATGGTCATGCTGAGGTAGTTCAGTGACAGTTAAGTGACCCAGAAAACAATGATTCTGCAGTGTGGGCCCATTGTTGGCCTAGTAGGCTTTAACCACCTCAGCCCCCAGTGCTTAAACACCCTGAAAGACCAGGCCACTTTTTACACTTCTGACCTACACTACTTTCACCGTTTATTGCTCGGTCATGCAACTTACCACCCAAATGAATTTTACCTCCTTTTCTTCTCACTAATAGAGCTTTCATTTGGTGGTATTTCATTGCTGCTGACATTTTTACTTTTTTTGTTATTAATCGAAATTTAACGATTTTTTTGCAAAAAAATGACATTTTTCACTTTCAGTTGTAAAATTTTGAAAAAAAAACGACATCCATATAGAAATTTTGCTCTAAATTTATAGTTCTACATGTCTTTGATAAAAAAAAAATGTTTGGGTAAAAAAAAAATGGTTTGGGTAAAAGTTATAGCGTTTACAAACTATGGTACAAAAATGTGAATTTCCGCTTTTTGAAGCAGCTCTGACTTTCTGAGCACCTGTCATGTTTCCTGAGGTTCTACAATGCCCAGACAGTACAAACACCCCACAAATGACCCCATTTCTGAAAGTACACACCCTAAGGTATTCGCTGATGGGCATAGTGAGTTCATAGAACTTTTTATTTTTTGTCACAAGTTAGCGGAAAATGATGATTTTTTTTTTTTTTCTTACAAAGTCTCATATTCCACTAACTTGTGACAAAAAATAAAAAGTTCTATGAACTCACTATGCCCATCAGCGAATACCTTGGGGTCTCTTCTTTCCAAAATGGGGTCACTTGTGGGGTAGTTATACTGCCCTGGCATTCTAGGGGCCCAAATGTGTGGTAAGGAGTTTGAAATCAAATTCAGTGAAAAATGACCTGTGAAATCCGAAAGGTGCTCTTTGGAATATGGGCCCCTTTGCCCACCTAGGCTGCAAAAAAGTGTCACACATCTGGTATCCCCGTACTCAGGAGAAGTTGAGGAATGTGTTTTGGGGTGTCTTTTTACATATACCCATGCTGGGTGAGATAAATATCTTGATCAAATGACAACTTTGTATAAAAAAATGGGAAAAGTTGTCTTTTGCCAAGATATTTCTCTCACCCAGCATGGGTATATATAAAATGACACCCCAAAACACATTCCCCACCTTCTCCTGAGTACGGAGATACCAGATGTGTGACACTTTTTTGCAGCCTAGGTGGGCAAAGGGGCCCATATTCCAAAGAGCACCTTTCGGATTTCACTCGTCATTTTTTACTGAATTTGATTTCAAACTCCTTACCACACATTTGGGCCCCTAGAATGCCAGGGCAGTATAACTACCCCACAAGTGACCCCATTTTGGAAAGAAGACACCCCAAGGTATTCCGTGAGGGGCATGGCGAGTTCCTAGAATTTTTTATTTTTTGTCACAAGTTAGTGGAAAATGATGATTTTTTTTTTTTTTTTTTTTTTCATACAAAGTCTCATATTCCACTAACTTGTGACAAAAAATAAAAACTTCCATGAACTCACTATGCCCATCAGCGAATACCTTGGGGTCTCTTCTTTCCAAAATGGGGTCACTTGTGGGGTAGTTATACTGCCCTGGCATTCTAGGGGCCCAAATGTGTGGTAAGGAGTTTGAAATCAAATTCAGTGAAAAATGACCTGTGAAATCCGAAAGGTGCTCTTTGGAATATGGGCCCCTTTGCCCACCTAGGCTGCAAAAAAGTGTCACACATCTGGTATCCCCGTACTCAGGAGAAGTTGAGGAATGTGTTTTGGGGTGTCTTTTTACATATACCCATGCTGGGTGAGATAAATATCTTGGTCAAATGACAACTTTGTATAAAAAAATGGGAAAAGTTGTCTTTTGCCAAGATATTTCTCTCACCCAGCATGGGTATATATAAAATGACACCCCAAAACACATTCCCCACCTTCTCCTGAGTACGGAGATACCAGATGTGTGACACTTTTTTGCAGCCTAGGTGGGCAAAGGGGCCCATATTCCAAAGAGCACCTTTCGGATTTCACTCGTCATTTTTTACTGAATTTGATTTCAAACTCCTTACCACACATTTGGGCCCCTAGAATGCCAGGGCAGTATAACTACCCCACAAGTGACCCCATTTTGGAAAGAAGAGACCCCAAGGTATTCGCTGATGGGCATAGTGAGTTCATGGAAATTTTTTTTTTTTGTCACAAGTTAGTGGAATATGAGACTTTGTATGAAAAAAAAAAAAAAAAAAAAAATCATCATTTTCCACTAACTTGTGACAAAAAATAAAAAATTCTAGGAACTTGCCATGCCCCTCACGGAATACCTTGGGGTGTCTTCTTTCCAAAATGGGGTCACTTGTGGGGTAGTTATACTGCCCTGGCATTTTCCAGGGGCCCTAATGTCTGGTAAGTAGGTAAATGACCTGTGAAATCTGAAAGGTGCTCTTTGGAATGTGGGCCCCTTTGCCCACCTAGGCTGCAAAAAAGTGTCACACATCTGGTATCTCCGTACTCAGGAGAAGGTGGGGAATGTGTTTTGGGGTGTCATTTTACATATACCCATGCTGGGTGAGAGAAATATCTTGGCAAAAGACAACTTTTCCCATTTTTTTTATACAAAGTTGGCATTTGACCAAGATATTTATCTCACCCAGCATGTGTATATGTAAAATGACACCCCAAAACATATTCCCCAACTTCTGCTGAATACGGAGATTTCACATGTGTGACACTTTTTTGCAGCCTAGGTGGGCAAAGGGGCCCAAATTCCTTTTAGGAGGGCATTTTTAGACATTTGGATACCAGACTTCTTCTCACGCTTTGGGGCCCCTAAAATGCCAGGGCAGTATAAATACCCCACATGTGACCCCATTTTGGAAAGAAGACACCCCAAGGTATTCAATGAGGGGCATGGCGAGTTCATTGAAAAAAAAAAATTTTGGCACAAGTTAGCGGAAATTGATTTTTTGGATTTTGTTCTCACAAAGTCTCCCTTTCCGCTAACTTGGGACAAAAATTTCAATCTTTCATGGACTCAATATGCCCCTCAGCGAATACCTTGGGGTGTCTTCTTTCCAAAATGGTGTTATTTGTGGGGTGTTTGTACTGCCCTGGCATTTGAGGGTCTCCGCAATCATTACATGTATGCCCAGCATTAGGAGTTTCTGCTATTCTCCTTATATTGAGCATACGGGTAATGAGATTTTTTTTTTCCGTTCAGCCTCTGGGCTGAAAGAAAAAAATGAACGGCACAGATTTCTTCATTCGCATCGATCAATGTGGATGAAAAAATCTCTGCCAAAAAAAGAAAAAGGAGGGGAAAGGCGTCTGCCAGGACATAGGAGCTCCGCCCAACATCCATACCCACTTCAGCTCGTATGCCCTGGCAAACCAGATTTCTCCATTCACATCAATCGATGTGGATGAATAAATCATTGCCGGGATTTTTTTTTTTTATATATACAAAGTGTTTGCCAAAGTATATGAACACCGCCACCTCCTCAGCTCATATGCCTCGGCAAACATATCTTTTACTGCAGAGGAGAAATCTCGTCTTGCAGCGCCGCATACACCGACTTGCGTGTAATCTGACAGCAGCGCAATGCTTCTGTCCGAATGCACATCAGTGCTGCAGCTAGTCGATCGGTTGGTCCACCTGGAAGGTAAAAAAAACAAAACAAAAAAGAAAAAACCAGGCCGCAAAGCAATAACTTTATTAACTTTAGAACAGAACATATTAACTTTTTTAAACTTTTTTAACTTTTTTACTTACCGGTAATTTTTTTTTTGTTTAGTTTTTTTTACCTTTATAGAACAAACCTCTCCTTCCCCATGGGACAATGTGCAAAGCGCAAATCGCCCAAAGATGTGGCGAAGTACGTTATGCACTTTATCCCAGGTGAAAGGAGAGGTTTGCAGCAGCTGTGAGTGAATGGGCCCTAATAGCCCTGTGTGCCTGTCCTGTGAGATGCAATCCCTATGCTAGGTGTACCTGTGTGTGGTACTTCCGGAAACACTCTCCATAGCATAGGGCAGGGTGGTCAGCACAGTCAGGACAGAAATAGCGGGTGTCACGCCTTATTCCACTCCTGCTACAGACACGACATCTTTTTCGGGGTGACGGTTGGGTTGAGGTACCAGGAACGACACTGGGGAAATGTCGCTCGTGTAGACGGCTAACTACACTGGGGGATGGGGCCACGGAACCTCCTGGGTAAAGGAGGTTCTCGATGATCTCTTCCTGGAATTTGAGGAAAGATCGTGTTCTCCCAGCCTTACTGTAGAGAACAAAACTATTGTACAGCGCCAATTGAATTAAATATACAGACACCTTCTTATACCAGCGTCTGGTTCTGCGGGAAACTAAATACGGAGACAACATCTGGTCATTGAAGTCCACCCCTCCCATGAGCGCATTATAGTCGTGGACACAGAGGGGCTTTTCAATGACACGGGTTGCTCGCTCAATTTGGATTGTCGTGTCTGCGTGAATGGAGGAGAGCATGTAAACGTCACGCTTGTCTCTCCATTTCACCGCGAGCAGTTCTTCGTTACACAAGGCAGCCCTCTCCCCCCTTGCAAGACGGGTGGTTACAAGCCGTTGGGGGAAGCCCACGCGACTAGTTCGCGCGGTGCCACAGGCGCAAATCCGTTCTAGAAACAAATGCCTAAAGAGGGCCACACTTGTGTAAAAATTGTCCACATAAAGATGGTACCCCTTGCCGAATAAGGGTGACACCAAGTCCCAGACTGTCTTCCCACTGCTCCCCAGGTAGTCAGGGCAACCGACCGGCTCCAGGGTCTGATCTTTTCCCTCATAGACACGAAATTTGTGGGTATAGCCTGTGGCCCTTTCACAGAGCTTATACAATTTGACCCCATACCGGGCACGCTTGCTTGGGATGTACTGTTTGAAGCCAAGGCGCCCGGTAAAATGTATTAGGGACTCGTCTACGCAGATGTTTTGCTCGGGGGTATACAAATCTGCAAATTTCTGGTTGAAATGGTCTATGAGGGGCCGAATTTTGTGGAGCCGGTCAAAAGCTGGGTGGCCTCTGGGACGGGAGGTGGTGTTGTCGCTAAAATGCAGGAAACGGAGGATGGCCTCAAATCGTGCCCTGGACATAGCAGCAGAGAACATGGGCATGTGATGAATTGGGTGCGTTGACCAATATGACCGCAATTCATGCTTTTTTGTCAGGCCCATGTTGAGGAGAAGGCCCAAAAAAAATTTAATTTCGGAAACTTGGACTGGTTTCCACCGGAAAGGCTGGGCATAAAAGCTTCCCGGGTTGGCGGATATAAATTGTGTGGCATACTGGTTGGTCTCTGCCACGACTAAGTCCAAGAGCTCCGCAGTCAAGAACAGCTCAAAAAATCCCAGGGCCGAACCGATTTGAGCCGTCTCAACCCGAACTCCAGACTGGGCGGTGAAAGGGGGAACTACAGGTGCGGCTGAAGTTGGTGACTGCCAATCAGGGTTTGCCAGCACCTCAGGGACTCTAGGGGCTCTACGGGCCTGTCTGTGCGGTGGCTGCGACGGGGTAACTAGTGCACGTGCCACCGTACCAGCTTCAACTGCCCTTCTGGTGCTCGCCACGTCACCATGTTGTACGGCAGTGCTGGTACTAGGTCCAGGGAGGGCTGCGCTGCTGGTGTATGCCTCACCACGTGATCCGGCAGCGACAGCCCCACTCTGCTGCTCTTGAAGCGGATCCTGCGTAACCTGTGGTCTAGCGACACGAGGCCTGGTACGCCTGGTGCTATCAGGGACCTCCACCTCCTCGTCCGAACTTTGGGTCAGAGAGCCACTGCTTTCCACAGGTTCATATTCTGACCCGCTAGATTCGTCAGATGAGGGTTCCCACTCCTCATCCGACTGGGTCAGAATCCTGTAGGCCTCTTCAGAAGAATACCCCCTGTTTGACATTTTGGACTACTAAATTTAGGGGTATTCCCTGAGACTACCCAAGAAAAAAAGCAAACCTGTCTTACAAAGGGGAGGCTAGCGAAGTACCGGAGGCCGCTGCGGTTGATAAAAAATATCAAAACTGATTTTTTTATCGCCGCAGTGCGTGTAAAATGAATGTGCAGTGATCAAAAAAATATATATTTTTTGTCACTGCGGTGGGGCGGGCGTGGGTGAACGCACGTGTGGGCGACCGATCAGGCCTGATCGGGCAAACACTGCGTTTTGGGTGGAGGGCGAACTAAGGTGACACTAATACTATTAGAGATCTGACAGAGATCAGTTTTGATCACTTACAGATACTATAAAAGTACAAATGCTGATTAGCGATACGCTAAACAGCGAATAAAAGTGACTGCGGTGCGGTGGGGTGGGCGCTAACTGACGCTAACTACCTAACCAAGGGGCCTAAACTATCCCTAAAACCTAACAGCCAATACTAGTGAAAAAAAAAAAGTGACAGTTTACACTGATCACTTTTTTTCCTTTCACTGGTGATTGACAGGGGCGATCAAAGGGGTGATCAAAGGGTTAATTGGGGTGCAGGGGGGTGATCAGGGGCTACAGTGTAGTGTTGGTGCTACTCACAGTGATGTCTGCTTCTCTGCTGGATCCAACCGACGAAAAGGACCAGCAGAGGAGCAGAGAAGCCATATAACAGATCATATTTACTAATATGATCTGTTATATGGCTTGTGATTGGATTTTTTAAAAATCGCCAGCCTGCCAGCCAATGATCGTTGCTGGCAGGCTGGTGACGAACTTGTTCTTTAACTTTTGCCGGCCCGCGATGCGCATGCGCGGGCCGGCTTGGAGCGAAATCTCGCGTCTCGCGAGATGACGCGTATATGCGTGACTGTGCGCAGCGCTGCCACCTCCGGAACGCGAATCTGCGTTAGGCGGTCCGGAGGTGGTTAATGATCACCTTAGATCAGGGATGGCCAACCTGAGGATCTCCAGATGTTGCAAAACTACAACTCCCAGCATGCCCAGACTGCCAACAGCTATCAGCCTACAGCAGGGCATGGTGGGAATTGTAGTTTTACAACAGCTGGAGAGCCACAGGTTGGCCATGCCTGCCTTAGATGATCACAAAGAAAATTAATGTTTTTTCTATGAAAAATTATCATCATTAACGACCTTATCATCTGGGGTGTGCCAACATTGCCAACACACTCATAGAGGTGATCGCTTCATTGTGATACTCAAGCCCCTTCACCACAATAAGGTAACGATCATGAAGGGGAATTGACACATGTATGTGCTTTTTTGTTTTGTTTTGTTTTGTTTTTGCAGCCACAGTGCAGCACCAGAGGCCAGAAAAATTAGGCATGTACACATGCCTGAATAATTAGGTATTGTTGCAGCCGCTGCTTTATGTTTTCCAGGCAGAAAGTGTACTAAAACATTGAGGCTTGAACCCAGTTGGTGGCGGAGAAGTCACGCAAGTCATCCGGCATGCAGAGATTAAATACAGCAGCGTGGGGACCATTTTTAGCCCAAGGCATCTCATCAGGCCTTTTTTAGTCAAATGCATCCCCCACTGTCAGTCCCTTCGGGATCCATGCCTCATTCATCTTAATAAAGGTGAGGTAATCTAGACTTTTTTGACCTAGGCGACTTCTCTTCTCAGTGACAATAGCTCCTGCTGCACTGAAGGTCCTTTCTGACAGGACACTTGAAGCGGGGCAGGCCAGAAGTTCTATCGCAAATTGGGATAGCTCAGGCCACAGGTTAAGCCTGCACAACCAGTAATCAAGGGGTTCATCGCTCCTCAGAGTGTCGATATCTGCAGTTAAGGCGAGGTAGTCTGCTACCTGTCGGTCGAGTCGTTCTCTGAGGGTGGACCCCGAAGGGCTGTGGCGATGCGTAGGACTTAAAAAGCTCTGCATGTCCTCCATCAACAACACGTCTGTAAAGCGTCCTGTCCTTGCCGGCGTGGTCATGGTAGGAGGAGGATTACTTTCACCTCTTCCCCTGTTAGATTCTCGTTGTGCTGTGACATCACCCTTATACGCTGTGTAAAGCATACTTTTTAACTTGTTTTGGAACTGCTGCATTCTTTCCGGTAATTCTTTAACATTTCAGCTACTTTCTGCTTATACCGGGGGTCTAGTAGCGTGGCCACCCAGTACAGGTCGTTCTCCTTCATCCTTTTTATACGAGGGTCCCTCAACAGGCATGACAGCATGAAAGACCCCATTTGCACAAGGTTTGATGCCGAGCTACTCATGTCCCGTTCCTCATCCTCACTGATCTCGTTGAAGGTCTGTACTTCCCCCCAGCCATGTAGAACACCACAGGTCCCAGATAGGTGACAATGAGCACCTTGGGATGCCTGCTGTGGTTGGTCTTCCTCCTCGTCAAAGCCACATTCCTTCTCTGACTTCTCTTCCTCAGACTCCTCTTCCAGCGTTGCCGCAGGTCCAGCAAGTGATGATGATAAGGCTGTTTCTGGTGGTGATGGTGACCACAACTCTTCCTCTTCCCGCTCATCTACGGCCTGATCCAGCACTCTTCGCAGGGCACGCTCCAGGAAGAAAACAAATGGGATGATGTCGCTGATGGTGCCTTCAGTGCGACTGACTAGGTTTGTCACCTCCTCAAAAGGACGCAAGAGCTTACAGGCATTGCTCATAAGCGTCCAGTAACGTGGCAAAAAAATTCCTAGCTCCGCAGAGGCTGTCCTAGCACCCCAGTCATACAAATACTCGTTGACGGCTTTTTCTTGTTGGAGCAGGCGGTCGAACATTAGGAGTGTTGAATTCCAACGTGTCGGGCTGTCGCAAATCAAGCGCCTCACTGGCATGTTGTTTCGCCGCTTAATATCTGAAAAGTGCACCATGGCCGTGTAGGAACGCCTGAAATGGCCACACACCTTCCTGGCCTGCTTGAGGACGTCCTGTAAGCCTGGGTACTTATGCACAAAGCGTTGTACAATCAGATTCAACACATGTGCCATGCACGGCACATGTGTCAACTTGCCCAAATATAATGCCGCCAACAAGTTGCTTCCGTTGTCACACACCAATTTGCCGATCTCCAGTTGGTGCGGAGTCAGCCACTGATCCACCTGTGCGTTCAGGGCGGACAGGAGTGCTGGTCCGGTGTGACTCTCTGCTTTCAGGCAAGTCAACCCCAAGACGGCGTGACACTGTCGTATCCGGGATGTGGAATAGCCCCTGGGGAGCTGGGGGGGGGGGGGGTGCAGTTAATGTGGAGCAAGACGCAGCAGCAGAAGAGGACTCAGCCAAGGAGGTTATCAAAGAGGATGGAGTAGGAGGAGTAGAGGAGGTGGCAGCAGGCTTGCCTGCAAGTCGTGGCGGTGTCACCAACTCCTCTGCAGAGCCACGCATTCCATGCTTGGCAGACGTCAGCAGGTTTTCCCAATGCGCAGTGTAGGTGATATACCTGACCTGACCGTGCTTTGCAGACCAGGTATCAGAGGTCAGATGGACCTTTGCCCCAACACTGTGTGCCAGACATGCCATAACTTCCTTTTGCACAATAGAGTACAGGTTGGGGATTGCCTTTTGTGAAAATAAATTTTGGCTGGGTACCTTCCACTGCGGTGTCCCAATAGCTACAAATTTTTTGAAGGCCTCAGACTCCACCAGCTTGTATGGTAAAAGCTGGCGGGCTAAGAGTTCCAACAAGCCAGCTGTCAGACGCCGGGCAAGGGGGTGACTCTGTGACATTGGCTTCTTACGCTCAAACATTTCCTTGACAGACACCTGACTGTGGGCAAATGAGCAGGTACTGCTCAAGGCGAGAGACGGAGTGGCGGATTGTTGAGAGGGAGCAAGGAGGACAGCAGTGGTTGACGTGGCTGAAGATGCTGGACCAGGAGGAGGATGGCGGCTTTGAGTTTGTGTGCTGCTTGTACTCATGTGTTGATCCCATAGGCGTTTGTCATGTGAGATCATGTGCCTTCGCAAAGCAGTTGTACCTAGGTGGGTGTTGGATTTCCCACGACTCAGTTTCTTTTGGCACAGGTTGCAAATGGCATTGCTGTTATCAGAGGCAGACACACCAAAAAAAATGCCACAATGCTGAGCTTTGCAATGACGGAATTCTGGTGGTGGCAACAGCATGTGTTGATTGGCGTGCTGTCTGGCTGACCCCGGGTGCCGATACATGCTGTCTGACTGTGCCACTAGCTCCTTGCGACGACCTCCCCTGCTTCCAACTAGTCTCCTCCTCTCTGTCTCCCCTTTTGAACTTTCCCCCTGTTCTTCTTCTCTTCGAGTGGGCACCCACGTGACATCCATGGACACATCGTCATCATCAACCGCTTCACTTGTATCTGACAACTCAGCAAAGGAAGCAGCAGCGGTTGCAACATCATCATCATCACACCGTACGTCCATGTGTGTAATGCTGCCTGACTGAGACATATCCCTGTTATCTACATCCTCTGGCAATAATGGTTGCGCATCACTCATTTCTTCCAACTGATGTGTAAATAACTCCTCTGACAGATCAAGTGAAGCAGCTGTGGTGCTAGTGTTGGTGGTGGCGGCAGGCGGGCGAGTGGTAACTTGAGAGATGCCCGAAGCTGAGCTGGAGGAGGATGGTGAGTCAAGGTTCCGAGCGGAAGCTGTAGAAGATTGGGTGTCCTGTGTTAGCCAGTCAACTATGTCCTCAGAACTTTTCGAGTTCAGGGTACGTGGCCTCTGAACACTGGGCATTATTCTAGGGCCAAAGAGAATCACAGCACCACGACCACGACGGACCCTGCGGGGTGGCCTGCCTCTGCCTGTTTTTTGTTTTAGATTAGTTTAGTTGTACTATGTGTGCAAGCTACTGTGACACCAGATATGAGTGGTGGCACTGTGCACTGGCAGTAGTTGGCACAGTACACACTGTAGGCCTAACACACACGCTTGCAGGCAACTAACTGAAATTATATTACAGTCAAAAAAGTTTTATATTAGTAAACCGGGGGGGGGGGGCTATAGTACACTAACTGTCCCGCCTCTATTGCCGGCCCCCAGCTCCTCCTCCCAGTCCCTCCCCGAGTCCCCGCTCGCTCGTATATCGCAGCTTGCGATGTAAAACTGCAAGCATTCGCCCCATAAGACGCAGGGGCATTTTCCGCCCATTTTGGGGGGAGAAAAAGTGCGTCTTATGGGGTGGAAAATACGGTAACTGAAATTATATTACAATCAAAAATGTTTTTTTTTTTTTTTTATGTAATCTACTGTGACACCCGATATGAGTGGCACTGGTGGCACTGTGCATTGGCAGTAGTTGGCACAGTACACACTGTAGGCCTAACACACACGCTTGCAGGCAAGTAACTGAAATTATATTACAGTCCAAAAAGTTTTTTTTTTTTTTTTTATGTAATCTACTGTGACACCAGATATGAGTGGCACTGTGCACTGGCAGTAGTTGGCACAGTACACACTGTAGGTCTAACACACACGCTTGCAGGCAACTAACTGCAATTATATTACAGTCAAAAAAGTGTTGTTGTTTTTTAATGTAATCTACTGTGACACCAGATATGAGTGGCACTGGTGGCACTGTGCACTGGCAGTAGTTGGCACACTACACACTGTAGGCCTAACACACACGCTTGCAGGCAAGTAACTGAAATTATATTACAGTCCAAAAATTATTATTATTTTTTTAATGTAATCTACTGTGACACCAGATATGAGTGGCACTGGTGGCACTGTCCACTGGCAGTAGTTGGCACAGTACACACTGTAGGCCTAACACACACGCTTGCAGGCAACTAACTGCAATTATATTACAGTCAAAAAAGTGTTGTTGTTTTTTAATGTAATCTACTGTGACACCAGATATGAGTGGCACTGGTGGCACTGTGCACTGGCAGTAGTTGGCACAGTACACACTGTAGGCCTAACACACACGCTTGCAGGCAACTAACTGCAATTATATTACAGTCAAAAAGGTTTTGTTTTTTTAAATGCAAGCTATTGTGACATCAGATATGAGTGGTGGCACTGGGCAAGTGGGCACAGTATACGCTGTGTGCCTGACACACACGCTGGCAGGCAACTGCAGTTAGATTACAGAGAAAAAATAAAATAAAATCAGACTGATGTACTAGCCCTTAAAAGGGCTTTTTGGGGTGTTGTCAGGACGCTGTCCTTACAGCAGATCAGATGAGTCTTTCAGGACTGGAGTGGACACTGAATACACTGAATACACCATCGATTTCCCTATTAAATCAGCAGCAGCTACACTGTCCCTCCTCTCACTAAGAATGCAGCTTCCGAATGAATCTAAAATGGATGCTGTCCAGGAGGTGGGAGGGTCTGGGAGGGAGGGTCTGCTGCTGATTGGCTGGAATGTGTCTGCTGACTGTGAGGTACAGGGTCAAAGTTTGCTCAATGATGACGTATAGGGGGCGGACCGAACATCGCATATGTTCGCCCGCCGCGGCGAACGCGAACAAGCGATGTTCGCCGGGAACTGTTCGCCTGCGAATAGTTCGGGACATCTCTAGTTAGAACATCATGGAACAAGCGGTGCAACGGCAGACCATTCTATCACTGAAAGTCCAGGAGGACGTTCTTAGCCACATATGAATAGCTGAAATGTGCCGACAGTTTCCTGGACACGGCCAGCCCCTTCTTCAAGCCCCTATACTTTTTCAAAAAGTGTTGCACAACTAAATTGACAACGTGCGCCATGCAGGGATCATGTTATTTCCCCCAAGTACAATATAGAAATTATGTTCCTGCCATTGTTGCTTACCACATTCCCCAGTTGGAGTTGATGGGGAGACGGTCAGCAGTATTTTTGCTGCTTAATGAACTTTAGCCACTAATCCACTGTGGGGTTTCTTTCCATCAGGCTCACCAGTTCTAAGACAGCTTGCCATTGCTCCCGTTTACACATATGAAAGTAGGGAGCCAAAGTGGAGCAATGTTCTGCCCTGTTTTTTTGTGGATAGGAAGAATCCTATTGAGATAGACATGGAGGGAGGATGAGGATAAGAGCCTGTTAACCAGACTGGCACAAACATAGAGGTGTCAGTAGGACCATTGCTGTGGTGCTATGGTACATTGCCTCAGCTATGCAAAACATTGACCCAGGGGGCCCTACAAGTACTGTCCCTGGCTGTTCTACATGTCCATGATGGCATGCAATTTGCTGCACAGTGACAATTCATAGGAGCGACACACATTCTTCTCCACGAGACATTATAAGGTATGGATGGCTTTTTTGAGAAATATCCAGATACAAATTTTTTGGGGAAAAAGAAAGGAAAGCTGGCCAGGAGGATTAATGCCATACTGTAGAACAGAATAAAATTTTGGTGAAGGCATGGAACTGCATAACAATTAAAATACAGGACAATATTAATGGCCAGCTGGCCAGATGTGGAACTGGGAGACAACTGTGAAATATTTTTAGAAAATGAAACAGTCTATGTTTATGGGAAAAAAATGACAGCTGATCACTGAGGTACTTTTTAGACAGATTTTTGCCAAGCAACAATCACATTAGTAAATCTGGGCCAATGCACATTAGGTCAGACATACGACTCTGATGCATTTAGTTTTTGGGAAAACAATTTGTATTACTTTCTGGGGAGAAAGCACTTGGACAGGGTCCAATAAAATAATGGTCAATATTCTGGAGACAAATGGGACATGACCACTCCCGCCTGATATAAGTTTACAGCCTACATCAAGAAACAAATAGGCTAGGTAAACTAGTATGTGCTAAATCAAATTTATGTAGCAACATTTTCAACAGTTGTTTGCAGCATATGCAGCAAAATATCTGCTGCTGCTGGGAATATGCCTATAAAACACATGAATTGCACAAACTTTGTAACAGGTTGTTGGGGGGGGGCTGTCTCATTGTAACGGGGCGCCGAAGGCGCACTCGGTCTCCCATCAGCCGCAGACCAGCTGCTTAGCTTCGGGAGCGAGGATCTGTGTTTGGCTTCGTTCCCAGGGTGGCTTTGCTAGCTGGGAGGCTCCCTGCTCCTAGGTCTGCCTTGAGTGCCGAGCTGATCACTCGGTGCTCGACTTGTCTGTCTGTCGGTCATGTGACTCTGGCCACATCACATGACCCTCACTCCCCACTATAAATACAGACGGCCTGCTAGCTACAGGTTGCCTGTGATTTTAGTCTCTTAGGCTGTGTGTATTGTTAGCTACTCTATTGATTGACCTCTGGAATTTGACCTTGACCGTTTCCTGATCTCCCTTTGCCTGCTCCCTTGGTTTTGACGCTACATCTCGGATTCTGACCTCGGCTCGTTCTCGGATTTGCCACCTGCCTCTTCCCTTTGTATTGACGTGACCTCCCGGACTGACCTCGGCTAGCTGACCCGCCTTTGCCTTCTCCTTCACAGGGTACCTCTCTCTTGTCCACTTCCTTGTCCATTTGTCTGCCTGCATCTCGCGTACCATTCTCTGCCTAGCTGTCCGGTACCCTCTCTGTTCCTTCCTCCCCTACCCGGCACTTACGGAGGTTAGGGATCGTCGCCCAGTTGCGCCCCGTCACCTAGGACGGGTGGTGCAAGTAGGCAGGGACAGGGTTGAGGGTGGCAGTCTAGGGGGAGCACTTCCTTCTACCTTCCCTTCCCGTGACACTCATGCAGAGAAAAAAGAGTAATGTCTCTTCAAATAAGTTTTTATTTTTCAAGGCAGCGCAAGACATAATCAAATAGCTTCAGCAGCTGCCCTTACTGCCAGACACCCAGTCCCAGTACACTGCCCTATGCTCTCCCTACTGATAATACCTGACTTTCTGCCTAGTGCTTCAATCTACCTAACTACATAAATATATCCCTATAGTGTCCATTTATAACCCTAACATGACTGGCTTGTGTTTGTAATTGGTGCCAGAGAAATTACAGACTCATCCTCTCACATCAGTGTCTAAGCTCAGAATGGTGTCTGTGCTTCATAGCTACCTAGCACACAAACTAATAAACTAGGCAATATTCTGCCCCCTGATTGACTGCCAGGGAGCCTGCAAACCATGGGCCAGAGCCCCTCATAGGGTCATACGATCCTCGCTTTTCATCTTTGCTTACCTGTTTCCCTTGCCAGTGTAAAAAGAAAATGGTGAACTTGGTTTGGCACGATTCATCATAGGCAAATCATCAAAACTTTAGATTCATTTGGAAGAAGAATATTTGTGAAATTTGTAATGATTCTGATTATTTTAGAACCGATTTCCTCTTCTCTCATGATAGACAATTGTATTTGTTTACATATAGTCAATTAATTATCTAAGAGTGGATAGATGAAAGTCATCAAGAAAGGAAGTATTAAAACTTTTTAAATACCAAACCATAGGTGATTTGATCTTTGTTACTTGTAGTGCAGTTGTATAAATATTTTAATCAATTTAATACATCCATGAAACATATCAAAAGTAATAACATGGTTGCTACTAACAGTGACATTCTTACATTCTTGACACTAAAGCATAATGTGTGTGGTGGTTTGAGTTTTAAGTGAGCTATTCAAGTACGGTAATTGTTTCTATAGTTCATAGGGAAACATAAGAAATATTCATAGAGTTAAATGTTGTCTGCTGATAGTTAAGACTTTGCAGTCATTTACTGTAACAGAA
Source organism: Bufo bufo (assembly GCF_905171765.1). NCBI lineage: Eukaryota > Metazoa > Chordata > Amphibia > Anura > Bufonidae > Bufo > Bufo bufo. The sequence continues at coordinate 123,228,853 of NC_053396.1, read as the reverse complement.
CAGGATGTTTATCAGTAATTATTTTTCATTTTGTGTTATTCAGCTGCCCATCTGGATTTTGCCCATATTTTGGCAATTTATATTTTATTTAACCCCATGAATCAAAAACGTGAGTATCTAAATTACAAGCCGAAGCCATCTGCCGGCTACCATTGTTGAAATCCAGCTGGTATACATGAAACATATATCAAACTGTGATACAATTCATAGTGACAATGATAATTTTGCAAATTGCAAGGTCACCATTGATAAGAAATTCAATTAACAGTCTGCCAAAATATTGTATAATAAGAACATTCTAGGATGCAGAGTTTTATAAGTATTCAAAGCAGGCAGCATTTACTCATTTCAACTGTTTTTAAGAGGCAAAAAGTATTCAGTGAAAAAACAACAAAATATTAAGGATTTAAGTTTGAATTAGAGACTGCGAAGCCCAGCGGACTTAATTATCGTCTTTTGGTCCACTTGTGCAGTGTCACTCACAGATCTGGGAGCTAGAAAAGATTATACTGTCTCAACTTGTGCAAGGTCTCTGGTAAGTGAATGTGTGTGCTTTGATGCTTCCCTCTGAGTCCTATGCAATCTTCTCTCCATGTCGGCTACTAATGCTTTTTGGTTTGAACAAAGGTGAAACGTTCCAAGAAAAGCTGGCTGACAATAATTCATAGATTATTCAAGATGTCATGAATATAAAGTATAGGGTTGTATATAGAAGTTGTATATAGAATAAATTAGAAAATTAGTCTGCCTAGGATAAAGTGTAATTTAGCTCCATGAGCACCATGTTTTATAAAAATAAAAAAAAACATAAACTGGAACTAAACCATACCAATTATATATGAAATATATAGGTTGTTCGTAAAGGGTTATCCCAACTTTTTTATTAGTTTTCAAATTTGGCCCCTGCCCGATGGACCTGTGAAATCAAACATACTTACCTGCTCAATGTTGCTCGGTTCCATTTTCTTTGGTCCATAGCGCTCTTTGACATGCTCCAGATCCCACCTGTAAACTTTTGGCATGGACGGGGTCATGTACACTGGTGCAGAGAATTATTGTCGTAACCATGACATGTCTCTAGGGGGACACGTCACCACTGCAACCAGTCATTGGCTGTAGCAGTGCACATGATCCCCATTCCTATTGGAAGTTTACATGCAGGGACTAGAGTCCAGTAAAGAGAGCAGGACCAAAGTAGATCTTGAGAAGGACAGAATTGTTCCAATTCGAGATGTTGGCCAGTTCTATTTTCCAAATGGATCTGGTGTTGTCTAGTGTTGATCGAGCACCAAAGTGCTCGTGTGCTTAAGTGCTCAGGTGCTCGAGTAGAACACCTCAGGATGCTCGGATGCTCTGCCGAGCACCCAAGCACAATGGAAGTCAATGGGAGAACCCGAGCATTAAACAAGGCACACCCTGCTCTGAAGAGGGGAGGGTGTCTGGTTCACATGAAAAGGTCAGAAATTGATGGAAACACCACTGAAATGGTTCAGGAACAGCATATGAAGGATGTCTGGATGCTGGGAATGATGTTGTACGCCACTTTTACACACTGACAATAATGCACACAAAACCGAAGATAAAATCGATTTTAGAGAAAAAATTGTTAGGAAACATTCTTTCCTGTAAATATTCTTGTATATAAAGTGCAAGTGCTGCCAAAAAATACAAGGAAGAGGCACTCCGAAACAACCTGTATATCACATAAAGGATATCCTCATTCACATTGTGGTACAATTGTCCAGGTAGTGAAACTCTTACACTCAAAGTCTTTGCACTGAGTGAAAGGGCTTACAAAAATTACAAGGAACCAACACTCCAATAGACCCTTTATTAAACATAAAGGAGAGCATCATACACCCTGAAAAAATTATAAATGATGGCCTGCTGGTGACCCTCAAAAACATTAGGAACAAGGTTCTGCTGGTGACACTCTAAAACATTAGGTGTGAGGGCCTGCTGCTGATCTAACAATCTAAAACATTAGGGGTGAGGGTCTGCGGCTGATCTGACCTTCTAAAAAAATAGGGGTGAGGGTCTGCTGTTGAGCTGACCATCTAAAAAGATAGGGGTGAGGGTCTGCTGCTGAGCTGACCATCTAAAAAATTAGGTGTGAGGGTCTGCTGCTGATCTAACCATCTAAAACATTAGGGATGAGGATCTGCTGCTGATCTAAACTTATAAAACAATAGGGGTGAGGGTCTGCTGCTGAGCTGACCATCTAAAACATTAGGGGTGAGGGCCTGCTACTGATCTGACCTTCTAAATCATTAATAGTGAGGGTCTACTGCTGAACTGAACATCTAGAAAATTAGGGGTGAGAGTCTGCTGCTGATCTGACCTTCTAAAACATTAGGGTTGAGGGTCTGCTGCTGATCTGACCTTCTAAAACATTAGGGATGAGGGTCTGCTGTTGAGCTGGTCACCTAAAAAAATAGGGGTAATTGTCTGCTGCTGAGCTAACCATCTAAAAAATTAGGGGCGAGAGACTGCTAGGGATATGACCTTCTAAAACATTAGGGGTGAGGGTCTGCTGCTGAGCTGACCATATAAAAAATAGGGGTTAGGGTCTGCTGCTGAGCTGACCATCAAAAAAATTAGGGGTGAGTGTGTGCTGCTGATCTGACCATCTAAAACATTAAGGGTGAGGGTCTGCGGCTGATCTGACCTTCTAAAACATTAAGGGTGAGGGCCTGCTGATGAGCTGACCATCTAAAAAATTAGGGGTGAGGGTCTGCTGCTGAGATGACTATCTAAAAAAATAGGGGTGAGGGTCTGCTTCTGAGCAGGCCATCTAAAAAATTTGAGGTGAGGGTCTGCTGCTGATCTGACCATCTAAAAAAACAGTGGTGAGGGTCTGCTGCTGAGCTGACCTTCTAGAACATTAAAGATGAGGGTCTGCTGCTGAGCTGACCATCTAAAATATTAGGGGTGAGGGTCTGCTGCTAGGCAGACTTTCTAAAACATTAGAGGTGAGGGTCTGCTGCTGATCTGACCTTCTAAAACATTAGGGGTGAGGGTCTGCTGCTAAACTGACCATCTAAAAAAATTAGGGGTGAGGTTCTGCTGCTGAGCTGACCATCTAAAAAAATAGGGGTGAGGGTCTGCTGCTGAGCTGACCTTCTAAAACATTGAAGATAAGGGTCTGCTGCTGAGCTGACCATTAAAAACATTAGCGGTGAGGGTCTGCTGCTGGGCAGACTTTCTAAAACATTAGGGGTGAGGGTCTGCTGCTGATGTGACCTTCTAAAACATTAGGGATGAGGGTCTTCTGCTGAGTTGACCATCTAAAAAAATAGGGATGAGGGTCTGCTGCTGAGCTGACCATCTAAAAAAATAGGAGTGAGGGTGTGCTGCTGAGCTGGCCATCTTAAAAACAATAGGGGTAAGTGTCTGCTGCTCAGCTAACCATCTAAAAAATTAAGGCCGAGGGACTGCTGGGGATCTGACCTTCTAAAACATTAGGGGTGAGGGTCTGCTGCTTAGCTGACCATCTAAAAAAATTGGGGTGAGGGTCTTCTGCTGATCTGACCATCTAAAACAATAGGGGTGAGGGTCTGCTGCTGATCTGACCTTCTAAAACATTAAGGGTGAGGCTGTGCTGCTGATCTGACCTTCTAAAACATTTGCGGTGAGGGTCTGCTGCTGAGCTGACCATCTAAAAAAAATAGGGGTGATGGTGTGCTGCTGAGCCGGCCATCTAAAAAAAATAGGGGTAAGTGTCTGCTGCTCAGCTAACCATCTAAAAAATTAGGGGCGAGGGACTGCTGGGGATATGACCTAAAACATTAGGGGTGAGGGTCTGCTGATGAGCTGACCATCTAAAAAAATAGGGGTGAGGGTGTGCTGCCTGGCTGACTATCTAAAAAATTAGGGGTGAGGGTCTGCTGCTGATCTGACCTTCTAAAACATTAAGGGTGAGGGTCTGCTGCTGAGCTGACCATCTAAAAATATAGGGGTGAGGGTCTGTTGCTGAGCTGACCATCTAAAAAATTAGGGGTGAGGGTCTGCTGCTGATCTAACCATCTAAAACATTAGGGGTGAGGGTCTGCTGCTGAGCTGGCCATCTAAAAAATATTGGGGTAAGTGTCTGCTGCTTAGCTAAACATCTAAAAAAAATAGGGGCGAAAGACTGCAGGGATCTGACCTTCTAAAACATTAGGGGCGAAAGTCTGCTGCTGAGCTGACCATCTAAAAAAATAAGGGTGAGGGTCTGTTGCTGAGCTGACCATCTAAAAAATTAGGGGTGAGGGTCTGCTGCTGATCAGACCATCTAAAAAATTAGGGGTGAGGGTCTGCTGCTGATCTGACCTTCTAAAGCATTAAGGGTGAGGGTCTGCTGCTGAGCTGACCATCTAAAAAAAATAGGGGTGAGGGTGTGCTGCTGAGCTGGCCATCTAAAAAAAAATAGAGGTAAGTGTCTGCTGCTCAGCTAACCATCTAAAAAATTAGGGGCGAGGGACTGCTGGGGATATGACCTAAAACATTAGGGGTGAGGGTCTGCTGATGAGCTGACCATCTAAAAAAATAGGGGTGAGGGTGTGCTGCCTGGCTGACTATCTAAAAAATTAGGGGTGAGGGTCTGCTGCTGATCTGACCTTCTAAAACATTAAGGGTGAGGGTCTGCTGCTGAGCTGACCATCTAAAAATATAGGGGTGAGGGTCTGTTGCTGAGCTGACCATCTAAAAAATTAGGGGTGAGGGTCTGCTGCTGATCTAACCATCTAAAACATTAGGGGTGAGGGTCTGCTGCTGAGCTGGCCATCTAAAAAATATTGGGGTAAGTGTCTGCTGCTTAGCTAAACATCTAAAAAAAATAGGGGCGAAAGACTGCAGGGATCTGACCTTCTAAAACATTAGGGGCGAAAGTCTGCTGCTGAGCTGACCCTCTAAAAATATAGGGGTGAGGGTCTGCTGCTGATCTGACCATCTAAAACATTAGGGGTGAGGGTCTGCTGCTGATCTGACCATCTAAAACCATAAGGGTGAGGGTGTGATGCTGAGCTGACCATCAAAAAATGAGTGGTGAGTATCTACTGCTGAGCTGCCCATCCCAAAAAATAGGGGTAAGTGTCTGCTGCTGAGCTAACCATCTAAAAAATTAGGAATAAGGGTCTGCTGCTGATCTGACCTTCTAAAACATTAGAGGTGAGGGTCTGCTGCTGAGATGGCCATCTAAAAAAAAATAGGGGGAAGTGTCTACTGCTGAGCTAACCTTCTAAAAAATTAGGGGCAAGAGACTGCTGGGGATCTGACTTTCTAAAACATTAGGGGTGAGGGTCTGCTGCTGAGCTGACCATCTAAAAATATAGGGATGAGGGTCTGCTGCTGAGCTGACCTTCTAAAACATTAAAGGTGAGGGTCTGCTGCTGAGCTGACCTTCTAAAACATTAGGGGGGAGGGTCTGCTGCTGAGCTGAACATCTAAAAAAATAGGGATGAGGTTCTGCTGCTGAGCTGACCATCTAAAAAAATAGGGGTGAGGGTCTTGTGCTGAGCTAACCTTCTAAAAAATAAGGGGCAAGAGATTACTGGGGATCTGACCTACTAAAACATTAGGGGTGAGGGTCTGCTGCTGAGCTGACCATCTAAAAAATTTGGGGTGAAAGTCTGCTGCTGAGTTGGCCATCTAAAAAAATTAGGGGTGAGGGCCTGTTGCAGAGCTAACCATCTAAAACATTAGGGGCGAGGGCCTGTTTCTGATCTGTCCATGAAAAAATTTAAGGTCGAGGGCCTGCTGCTGAGCTGAGCATCTAAAACGATAGGTGAGAGAGTCTGCTGCCGAGCTGACTCTCTAAAACATTAGGGGTTAGTGCCGGCTGCTGATCTGACCATGGAAAAAATTATGGGCGAGGGCCTGCTGCTGAGCTGACCATCTAAAACATTTGGGGTGAGGGTCTGCTGCTGAGCTGAATCTCTAAAACATTAGGGGCGAGTGCATGTTGCTGAGCTGCCCATCGAAAAAATTATGGTTGAGTGCCTGCTGCTGATCTGACCTTCTAAAACATTAGTGGTGAGGGTCTGCTGCTGATCTGAACATCTAAATCATTATGGTGAGGGTTTGCTGCTGATCTGACCTTCTAAAACATTAGGGGTGAGGGTCTGCTGCTAAGCTGACCATCTAAAAAATTAGGGGAGAGGGATTGCTGCTGATCTGACCTTCTAAAATATTAGGGGAGAGGGTCTGTTGCTGATCTGACTTTCTAAAACAGTAGTGGTGAGGGTCTGCTGCTTAGCTAACCATCAAAAATTTGGGGGTGAGGGTCTGTTGCTGAGCTGATCATCTAAAACATTATGGGCAAGGGCCTGCTGCTGAGTTGACCATGGAAACAATTATGGGCGAGGACCTGCTGCTGAGCTGACCATCTAAAACATTAGGGGAGAGGGTCTGCTGCCGAGCTGACAATCTAAAATATTAGGGGCGAGTGCCCGCTGCTGATCTGACAATGGAAGAAATTATGGGCGAGGGCCTGCTGTTGATCTGAACATCTAAAAACATTAGTGGTCAGGGTCTGCTGCTGAGAAGACCTCCTAAAACATTAGGGGTGAGGGTCTGCTGCTGGGCTGAACATTTAAAAAATTAGGGATGAGGGTCTGCTGCGGATCTGACCTTCTAAAACATTAGGGATGAGGGTCTGCTGCTAATCTGACCTTCTAAAACATTAAGGGTGATGGTCTGCTGCTGAGCTGACCATCTAAAAAATTAGGAATGAGGGTCTGCTGCTGATCTGACCTTCTAAAACATTTGGGGTGAGGGTCTGCTGCTAAGCTGACCATCTAAAAAATTAGGGGAGAGGGTCTGCTGCTGATCTGACTTTCTAAAACAATAGTGGTGAGGGTCTGCTGCTTAGCTAACCATCTAAAAATTTGGGGGGGAGGGTCTGCTGCTGAACTGATCATTTTAAAACATTATTGGCAAGGGCCTGCTGCTGAGTTGACCATGGAAAAAAATATGTGTGAGGACCTGCTGCTGAGCTGACCATCTAAAACTTTAGGGGTGAGGGTCTGCTGCTGAGCTGACTCTCTAAAACATTAGGGTTGAGGGTCTGCTGCTGATCTGACCATTTAAACCATTAAGGGTGAAGGTTTGCTGTTGATCTGACCTTCTAAAACATTAGGGGTGAGGGTCTGCTGCTAAGCTGATCATCTAAAAAATTTGGGGAGAGGGTCTGCTGCTGATCTGACCTTCTAAAATATTAGGGGAGAGGGTCAGCTGCTGATCTGACTTTCTAAAACAATAGTGGTTAGGGTCTGCTGCTAAGCTAACCATCTAAAAATTTGGGGGTGAGTGTCTGCTGCTGAGCTGATCATCTAAAACATTATTGGCAAGGGCCTGCTGCTGAGTTGACCATGGAAAAAATTATGGGCGAGGGCCGGCTGCTGAGCTGACTATCTAAAACATTAGGGGTGAGGGTCTGCTGCTGATCTGACCATTTAAAACATTAGTGGTCAGGGTCTGCTGCTGATCTGACCATCTAAAACATTAAGGTTGATGGTCTGCTGCTGATCTGACCATCTAAAAAATTAGGAATGAGGGTCTGCTGCTGATCTGACCTTCTAAAACATTAGGGGTGGGGGTCTGCTGCTAAGCTGACCATCTAAAAAATTAGGGGAGAGGGTATGCTGCTGATCTGACCATCTAAAACATTAGTGGTCAGGGTCTGCTGCTGATCTGACCATCTAAAACATTAAGGTTGATGGTCTGCTGCTGATCTGACCATCTAAAAAATTAGGAATGAGGGTCTGCTGCTGATCTGACCTTCTAAAACATTAGGGGTGAGGGTCTGCTGCTAAGCTGACCATCTAAAATGTTAGGGGTGAGGGTCTGCTGCTGAACTGATAATTTTAAAACATTATGGGCAAGGGCCTGCATCTGAGTTGACCATGGAAAAAAAATATGTGTGAGGGCCTGCTGCTGAGCTGACCATCTAAAACTTTAGGGGTGAGGGTCTGCTGCTGAGCTGACTATCTAAAACATTAGGGTTGAGGGTCTGCTGCTGATCTGACCATTTAAACCATTAAGGGTGAGGGTTTGCTGTTGATCTGACCTTCTAAAACATTAGTGGTCAGGGTCTGCTGCTGATCTGACCATCTAAAACATTAAGGGTGATGGTCTGCTGCTGATCTGATCATCTAAAAAATTAGGAATGAGGGTCTGCTGCTGATCTGACCTTCTAAAACATTAGGGGTGAGGGTCTGCTACTAAGCTGACCATCTAAAAAAAGGGGAGAGGGTCTGCTGCTGATCTGACCTTCTATAATATTAGGGGAGAGGGTCTGCTGCTGATCTGACTTTCTAAAACAATAGTGGTAAGGGTCCGTTGCTTAGCTAACCATCTAAAAATTTGGGAATAAGTGTCTTCTGCTGAGCTGATCATCTAAAACATTATGGGCAAGGGCCTGCTGCTGAGTTGACCATGGAAAAAAATATGGGCGAGGGCCTGCTGCTGAGCTGATCCTCTAAAACTTTAGTGGTGAAGGTCTGCTGCTGAGCTGACTCTCTAAAACATTAGGGGTGAAGGTGTGCTTCTGATCTGACCATTTAAACCATTAAAGGGAATCTGTCACTAGCATATTAGCAAAAAAATTTTTAAATGAATCCATGTGTAATAAAGTACCTTATATCCATATGTCTTGTTCTTTTTATTGTGAATCTTGTCATTTCTTCAAAAAAACGCTTCTTATGATATGCAAATGAAGCTGTAAGGAGCCCGGAGGGGCGTTATTCTTTCTCCACGGTGCCCAGGAACGCCCCTCTGAAGTGCCGTGCCCGCCTAAATTTGAAAACGAATAACTCTTCCAAGTTCAGCTAAATCGCCTCCCAGATGCGAGGCTAAGTTCTCCCTTCCCCCCCAGCGCCGGCAAACACCCCCGATCCTCCTCTCGCCTGCAACCAAAATCCTGCGCAGGCGCAGTGCCGGCGATTTCCTGGGCCTGCGCTATGATAAGACTACTGAGGGCAACAGCTTCAACAGCGTCACTGGGCATGCGCCGATCCCAGTGATGTGTTCGCTGTTTCATCAGCCAGCTAAATCGCCGACACTGCGCCTGTGCGGGATTTCGGTTGCAGGCGAGAGGAGGATCGGGGGTGTTTGCCGCAGAGCGCGTCGCTGGGGGGGGGAGCACTTAGCCTCGCCTCTGGGAGGCGATTTAGCTGAATTTGGAGCAGTTATTAGTTTTCAAATTTAGGCAGGCACGGCACTTCAGAGGGGCGTTCCTGGGCACTGTGAAGAAAGAATAACGCCCCTCTGGGCTCCTTACAGCTTCATTTGCATATCATAAGAAGCGTTTTTTGAAGAAATGACAAGACTCACAATAAAAAGAACAAGACATATGGATATAAGGTACTTTATAACACATGGATTCATAAAAAAAAAAAGTTAATATGCTAGTGACAGATTCCCTTTAAGGGTGAGGGTTTGCGGCTGATCTGACCTTCTAAAACAAACATTAGGGGTGAGGGTCTGCTGCTAAGCTAACCATCTAAAAAATTAGAGGAGAGGGTCTGCTGCTGATCTGACCTTCTAAAATATTAGGGGAGAGGGTCTGCTACTGATCTGACGTTCTAAAACAATAGTGGTGAGGGTCTGCTGCTTAGCTAACCATCCAAATATTTGGTGGTGAGGGTCTGCTGCTGAGCTGATCATCTAAAACATTATGGGCAAGGACCTGCTGCTGAGTTGACCATGGAAAAAATTATGGGCGAGGGCCTGCTGCTGAGCTGACCACCTAAAACATTACTGGTGAGGGTCTGCTGCTGGTCTGAACATCTAAAAAAATTAGGGGTGAGGGTCTGAGGTAGATCTGACCTTCTAAAACATTATGGGTGAGGGTCTGCTGCTAATCTGACCTTCTAAAACATTAGGGGTGAGTGTCTGCTGCTGAGCTGACCATTTAAAAAATTAGGAATGAGCGTCTGCTGCTGATCTGACCTTCTAAAACATTAGATGGGAGGGTCTGCTGCTGATCTGACCTTCTAAAACATTAGATGGGAGGGTCTGCTGCTGAGATGACCTTCTAAAACATTAGGGGTAAGGGTCTGCTGCTGAGCTGAACATCAAATAAATTAGGGGTGAGGGTCTGCTGCTGATCTGACCTTTTACAACATTAGGGGTGAGGGTCTGCTGCGGATCTGACCTTCTAAAACATTAGGGGTGTGGGTCTGCTGCTAAGCTGACCATCTAAAAAATTAGGGGAGAGGGTCTTCGGCTGATCTGACCTTCTAAAACATTATGGGTGAGGGTCTGCTGCTGAGCTGACCATCTAAAACATTAGGGGTGAGGGCTTGATGCTGAGCTGACCAATGTTACCATCTAAAACATTAGGTGCGACTAAGTGCTACCTGACGCACATCAGGAAACGGATGAACAGAGACAGAATAAACAGGTTCAGTTGTACCTGGATTATGCCCTACTCCGGCAAATTACCTGTTCCCTGGTCTTCTGTTGTAGCAGGTTGGAACAGTGGCCAGAACTGACCTAGTTTGCTGTTTGTGTATTGTCATGTCCAGTCTTGAGTGTACTATACTAGAGAGTTTTCAGCTTGGCAATTGGCATTGTCACATCACAGCAGAAAAAAATTGTTCTCTGCAAGTGTACAAAACATGACCTTTGTCAAAATAAATAAGGCATAGATCCATGAGGATGTTCACACGCATTCCGGCTGATGCCAATTAATATATCTGCCATTGCTGACTGTTGCTATTTATTGCTGGCTCAATGATGCCACAGCCACTGTCTAACTGTCCATCGTGTTCCATACTGAACTGCTGCTACTGCCACAGCTGCTACTTCCCTGGTGTCACTACTACAACAATTACACAGCTGCTTATCTCCTGCCTTGTTCATTATGTTTCATAGTGTACTGCTACTGCGCCCATAAAAAGGTAGAATGTTTGAAAGCTTCCTCAGAACAAGCCACTGCTTCTTCCGATACTACTGTGAGTATATAATTGGTCAGGCATCTGCCCCCATTAAGTCATATTTTTTGGACTGTTTGTTCAGAACAAGACGTTGCTTCTTCTGATACCACTGTGTGGATGATGTTTGGGAAAAAATTTTATTAAAAAAAAGTGTAAGAAAGCTATGTGCTTTTAAACAGGTTGATTGTTAATTTGTCAATCATGCTTTTACCCATAACTATATATATCACTCTCACACTGACATTATTTACTAATTCTGTTTGAGCTCAATAACTTGAAAGGGGAAAAAAGAGTAAAAATAAAATAAAAAAAAGAGATAAAGACAGGAGAGAAAAATATTAGAGTCCTAAGAGACTTCAGAATGCCATACACCCATTTTCAGGCCAGTTCCCCGATGATGTCACCACGCTCCGCCAATGTAATGACGTGATGACGTCAGCATGCGTGAGATTTGGCGTTTTCTTTAATTAAGATGGGCAAGACAGTCTCTCCGCGAGCAAATGGATGAGGTGTGTTTTTTCCCCCCACCATTTTAGGAAAAATAGAGTCATTACCACAAAGCAACAGGATATTCGGATTCGTGGCAAATAAAATTTACCCTGAAATTCTGATCAAAGTCAATTTGTTTAACTTTGACTTGCTCATTATTAGTATTTATGATGACTACAGTCATTTGCTCTCCATTTTTATTTTATCTATTACGCAGAAAGCCTCTTCTGATCATGTTCCCATTTGCCCAATACTATACAATAAAAGTACTTTATAGTGTAAAACAATTAATAAAAATAACAAGCTGGCTTCTTACAGTTTAGCAGTTTAATGTATACTTTGCTTTAGCTTTTTTAATCTATGCTTATGCAGGTGATTTGCAGCTCTGTGTTACAACATTGGAACTCTGACTAACTGGTGTTAAATGAACAGTCGTTTTAAGTTATTTTTTGCCTTTTGATTGATATACTGTAATTATGGGAAAAATACTCTCATTACATGCTGGACCATCCTACTTTTTTCTGTTACTATGCTTGGTGCTGATTCTACAAAGAGTATGTCATCTCTGTGTAGCAAAACGAATTCAGGCTTGCTCGAAATGCATGCTCTTGCTTGCTTATTATTTGTCTCAATTTTACCTTTTGTCCTGGGGATTATTTTCCCTTGCATTCCTATGGACCAATCTAAAACTATACCTTGAAGCTCATCTTGTCTGTGGACAATGGGGAGTCCTGTCAATGTTGCTCAGATCAAGCTATGCTCAGCAATAAATCCTTGACAGTATAATTGCCTTGACACAGTCAGAAAGATACAATGATCTAAACTGTAAGAGACTGTGAAATAGGGCACATTACACTGTAGTCACAATTTTCCAAGACCAATAAAGCAATTGATTAACACAGCAAAATAATGTTCTCATTCACTTTATAGCATACAGCATGCATAGTATATGGCCTGATAATTCTATTACAACTATTGGACTTTTACTTCCAGCAAAATGTTCTGCGGGAAACTCACCAGTGCTCAGCTACATTACACTGTGCTAAAATCTCTAGGTGATACTAGGCAATGAGGAAAAAAACATAAAAGTGCTATGCAATGGCTATATTTTAGTTATACCTTTTTCATTCCTGGCATCAATAGTCGAAAAAGTTGAATGAGGTCTATACAGAAAGACAGGGCATTTGGGAAGCAGCAAAGTAGAAAAAGATAGATGGTAAATACTCAGAAAAAAGTGGATTCTCTGTGTTGATAGCGAGAAAAAGGAATATTTGGAAACAAATATAGAAAATTTTAATATTTGTCACACTTAATTTTGTTCACACTGATGTTTAAAATGCTTTTGAAAGCAAGAATAATGTATTTTCGCTGAGACAATATTTGACCTACAAATGTTTTAAATATAATAAGCCTTAAGGAAACCTAATGAATCCTGAGTCAATGAGGTCCATTAGGATTATTTGGTATTTGAAAAGATATCTAGTATATCTAATGTGAATCAGTTATGCGAGCCATGACATTAGGGTCCACAGAGCCATATTTGTTACAAATCTTCAAGTGAAATTCATTGAGACAAAAGCATCCTACTTTTTCAGATTTAAAAAATGAATTCTAAAAAGAATGTATATTTTTATAAATTGTCCTATGTCTTTGGATATACAATGCATTCGGAAACAGTTCAGACTCTCACTTTTTTCACATTTTGTTATGTTGCGGTCTGATGCTTTTCTCTTGATAATTTCTGAGATGTTTCTACTCCTTGATTGGAGTCCACCTGTGCTAAATTAAGTCAGTTGGGGATCTCACAACTGATAATGCATATCAGAGCAAAACCTAAGCCATGAGGAGGAAATAACTGTCTGTACAGCTCAGAGACAGGATTGTGTGGAGGCACAGATCTGGAAAAGGGTACAAAAAATTCTGCTGCACCAAAAGTTCCCAAGAGCCTTCTTGGTTCTTAAATGGAAGACGTTTGGAACAAATAGGACTCTTCCTAGATCTAGCCACCACACAAAATTAAGAAATCTGGGGAGAAGGTGTCACGGCTGAGGATGGGGAAAACCCTCAGCCGTGCACTGTCAAGAGATGTAAGTAGCTGCTCGGCCAGGACCACAGAATTAGGGAGCAGGTCACCTCCTATCGCATCCCTAATCTGACCCTGACTCCTAGCTGCATGAGCCGACCTTGATGGTAGGAGGGCTCATGCTCAGGAACCTCGGATCCCTACTCACCCTCCGCCAATCCCTGAACTAGGAGCTGGGTAGACCACCTGTTCCTCCTGGATGCGGAGAAACAGGAGTCTAAAACTGGCCGAGCTGCAAGGGGATGTAAACATAAACAGACTATGGATATGGCAGGAGAATGAAAGACTTCCACCCCTACCTGCCACAGACACACTGACTGGATCCCTGGGCACAAGTGCTGAAGTCCACACACAGACATAAAAGGAAACAGCACACATCAACACACAGGAAGCCAGAACCATAGCTGCAATAATCAAGCATACCACATAAACATAAACTTAACATCACATAACATTTATGACCACAAGGGTGGCCCTCACTGGCAGATGGTATAAGGGACCAGGAGGGTGCCTCCAGCTTACAAACCAGGCTGGAGTACCCCTCAAACATCAGATCTCAACTGAGGCTATATAGCCCAAAGTAGCCACACCCACACAGACACACCCAGTGTTCACACACACACAGAAGGGAATTAACCCTTTTCACACCAGGGAAGGGAAGACAGCCACTTAAAGGAGAAAGTGCACACATAACTAAAACCCTGTGCACACCAAACATATAAAAAGGCACACCTACAAAGACAGGTTGCCAGGTGTAACCGCATGCAGATTGCAGCAAGCTGCCAAGCACAAACATGTTGCCAGCGGCAACCACATGTGAGGCAACAATCCAGCCGCCCTCACCATGTGATTGACAAAAACCAAACCGCAGGCAACTGCATGCGGATCAGGAGTCACGACCATAACCATGGTCGTGACAGAAGGGCCTTGGTAAAAGAGGTGACCGGGGACCCAATGGTCAATCTGGCTGAGCTCCAAAGATCCTGTGTGCAGATGGAAGAAATTTCCAGAAGGTCAAGAATCACTGCAGCACTGCACCAATCTGGGATTTATGGTAGCGTGGCCAGAAAGAATCCTTTCCTCAGTAAAAGACACATGAAAGCCTGTCTGGAGTTGAAATCACCTAAAGGACTCTTAGACCATGAGAAGCAAGGTCCTCTGGTCTGATGAAACTAAGACTGAACTTTCAATTCTATGTATCATGTCTGGAGGAATCCAGGCACTTCTTGTCACCTGACCAATTCCATCCATGCAGTTTTGTTCATAATGCAATACTACAACTACTACTTATTATTATTTTTATTATTTTTTCATTATGATCATGGTGCTATTCAACCATATATAATATTAAATGATAACACATTTGAAGATTTCATCAATATCAATATTATGTAATAATAATATTTGTAAATAGCTATTACTGTTTTGATTAACAATTCCATAATAAAAGGGCCATGTATATATTGTAGAATTTATAGTTCATCAGTTTTGAAAATCATTATAAGGTTACACTAGGCATCCTGTCAGCTATCATTCAACTAATTGCTTATGAAAAGGTGAAAAAACTTACCAAGCCTTCCCTACGTCAATGGTAGATTGGATGGACATTAAAAATGATATATTTGTCCTTTTAGAAGTCCCTTTGGAAAGTCATTGATACCTGACAGCTGTTTGGTGGCCCAAACGAAATGAGTGAAGCTCCCATGTGAAAACTATCACAGTTGGCAATGTCATTATGAAGGATACTAGATGGATATATGAGAGGAACACATGCCCAAAGGTAGTGTCATCACATGGAGGCCAAACTAAAGATGAGGAATCAAACAGTGCCTTAAACTGTACTTTCTACTGTGCTCAGTGTCTAGAAAGGTTCATTGATTTTCTTATACAGTTGGCCAGAGCGGAAATCCTTAACTGTAGCCTGTGTTCAAAATCGTTCACATGTTATCAAGGAAATGTGTTGCAATAAGGAAAGCAAACTGCTTTTAGAAGAATGCCATTTTTAAATCCCTGCACATTTTTTCTTGATGTGATTTTCTCTAATAGTTTGGTGCAATTGAATAGTTTCTATTAGTATGCTTTTCATACAGAAATTGAAATATACAGTATTTCTTGATGCCTCGTAGCATCCACTGAACAGACCATCAAACCTGAAAAGAGGAAGCACAAAATGTAATGCAGCATGTACCACGACTAATTAATAAAATTGATGAGCTATTTTGAGTAGCTCACTCAGTTATTAAAAGGGCACTAAAATATAAAATGTGCAAAACAATTAATAAAGCAGATCCCAAACACTCCCTCTAATCCCAGTTTTTACCTTTGATTCTTTTCTGTCTCAAATTGCAATACTGAGAAATACATAGAAAGTTCTACTATATGTTTCACATGAGGGCCAATCCTTCTCTTACCTTCTTTGTCAGTCAATTGTTCCCTTCTTCTTGTCACAATCATTTAGCCCTTCCTCCCTCCTGCATGGTTAAGCCTTATCCACCACCCTGAAGTACCAAAGCCTGTAGACTATAGTAAGAAGACTACAAAAAGAGAAAATCAATATAAATTCTATAGAAGTATTTAAAGCGGTTATCCAGTGTCTACAACAGCCCCCCTATGTGCCGGGCCCCTCCGTGGGAATATACTTACCCCGCTCCCTGCTCTCTGTGGCTCTCCTAGTCCATGCACCACCGCTGTTGCTTTTCCTTGTACACAGATGAAAACATCCGGTGTCGGGAGGGAGCAGCCAATGGCAGACAGGGATGGGGATGAGCCTCTCTAGAGTCACCCGCGGTGCTAGGGAGGCTCTTCCCTGTCCCGGCCTGCCATTGGCTGCTCCCTCCCCGACACCGGATGTTTTAATCCGTTTACAGGGAGAAGCGGCAGCGGTGGAGGACCAGGGGCCCCGCAGGGCGCGGGGTAATTATATTCCCAAGGAGGGGCCGTTGTAGGTACTGGATAACCCCTTTAATACTTTTTAGACTACACAGCATGTCTTACATCATTTAGCCAATAATGATCCAACATTCTGATTCCAATAAAACTTGACTTTTATTACACAAACATTAAAAACTTCAGCAAATTGTCTACAGGATGGGAAACTTAAAGAAAACCACTTCCGTTCTCTTAGAGTCTAAAACCTGGCATAGAACATTGGTGATGTCCTGTAGCAGGTTTTAACAGAGTGGAGCATGCACAGACAGGAGCGGCGATGTGTGCTCCTGCCTGTACATCAATCACTGCAGCCCCACACTGGAATCCGTAACCCACATACTGCTGACAAGAGTTGAGCAAATGGAACTCCACAAAGTGGAATTTAATCTGAATTTCAGGGAAAATTTGATTAGCTGCAAAGCTAAATTTCCTCGTGCTTTGTGGTAATGAATCGATTTTACCTGAAATGGGGTAAAAAAAACTAAAAGATCATACTTACCTCAACTGTTTGAGCACGAACAACCAGCCTTCACCATCTGGATTGAAGATCCCACGCAAAATCTTGTGTGCGGTGACATATGATGTCACCATGCCGGCCAACGTGATGACGTCATCACGGGCCGTGTGAGATTTTGCGCTAGATCTTCAATCAAGATTGGCGGCTGGCTCTTCACGATCAAATAGATGAGGTTAAGTATGGTTTTATGGATTTTGTATTTTAAATTTTAAACTGCATTATTGCTTTCAGAAGCCGCAATTGGCTAGGAACGCGGCATCTGAGGGGTACAAATGTTTCCTCATTTTGTATGCAATGTGTTCAAATTTTATTTGATTTGATTCAACTTTATTGTCATTACACATGTAAAGTACAGGGTAACGAATTACAGTTTGCATCTGATCAGAAGTGCAGAGGGTATCAGTGCAATAAAAACAAGTTATATGCAGATAAGAATAGTATAGAAAGTACAAATAGTTATGTACAAATAAGTTAAGTATACAGGGGGGGAGTTATAGTTTTATTTTTTCTATATTATTCCTGAATCTATTGTGATATTCATAATTTATGCAGGATTTTGCTCTCTCATAGGGTAGTTTACTATTCCCCTTAATGGCTATCTTGCATTAGTTGTCTTTTCTATTATAATCTGTGTTGTTTTTCACTTTGTATTAAAAAAAAAAAAAAAGTATACAGGTGTTTCTATTGCTATATAGAGAACAAATATACAGATGTACTATGGACAAATATACCAATGTACCTATGTATACATATATACAGATATACAGATAAACTGTTCTATTGCTATACAGATGGCAAATACACAGATGTACTATGAACAGTTAGGGCTCTTTCACACCTGCGTTCTTTTCTTCCGGCATAGAGTTCCGTCGTCGGGGCTCTATGCCGGAAGAATCCTGATCAGTTTTATCCTAATGCATTCTGAATGGAGAGAAATCCGTTCAGGATGCATCAGGATGTCTTCAGTTCCGGACCGGAACGTTTTTTGGCCGGAGAAAATACCGCAGCATGCTGCGCTTTTTGCTCCGGCCAAAAATCCTGAACACTTGCCGCAAGGCCGGATCCGGAATTAATGCCCATTGAAAGGCATTAATCCGGATCCGGCCTTAAGCTAAAGGTCGTTTCGGCGCATTGCCGGATCCAACGTTTAGCTTTTTCTGAATGGTTACCATGGCTGCCAAGACGCTAAAGTCCTGTTTGCCATGGTAAAGTGTAGCGGGGAGCGGGGGAGCAGTATACTTACCGTCCGTGCGGCTCCCTGGGCGCTCCAGAGTGACGTCAGGGCGCCCCACGCTCATGGATGACGTGTCGCATGGATCACGTCATCCATGCGCATGGGGCGCTCTGAGGTCATTCTTGAGCGCCCCGGGAGCCGCACGGACTGTAAGCATACTGCTCCCCCGCTCCCCACTACTACTATGGCAGCCAGGACTTTAATAGCGTCCTGGGTGCCATAGTAACACTGAACGCATTTTGAAGACGGATCCGTCTTCAAATGCTTTCAGTTCACTTGCGTTTTTCCTAGAGGTGGGACGAATCCAAATTTTTTCGAATCCAAATCCAAATCCGAATCCGAAAAGGTTCTCGAATATATCGAATCTTTCGAATCTCGAATCCTACGAATCCTGTACATAATTGTGTGAACGTACGGTGTAAGAAACAAAGTCAGACCGCGTCAGTTTGTCTGAACCTCCACCTCCCAGTCGCACCCTATATGACCGCGATGACCCCTGCTCCTATCACTACAAAACATACAGGGTAATACAGCCACATACCTCTTACATCCAGTGACGTCTCTTGTAGATGTTCTCTTTCCTCATCTTCTCCTTTCAGACCTTCAGACCAGACACCAGTTTTCAGCCATTTTTCGTCTCTGCAGCTTGACAAAAAAAAAAAATCTTAGTTTACTACTTTTCCATCATCCTCCCATCTTCTGGAAAAATCATCCTAACACCCCCAATACTGTGCCGCTGTGCTCCCCAATACTATACTGCAGAAACTACCCCTGATAATACTAGTACCACACAGAGCCCCCCATATAAAATACCCCTTCTTTGTGGCCTCAGTAGATGCCCCCACAGTGCCACCCAATAATGTGCCAGTAAGTGTCCCCATAGATGCCCCCCTAATCATGTGCCAGTATCAAGTGCGGAGTGCCTCTCTCCTCTCCCCATGTGCCGGTATCATAGTGCCATCTCCCCCCCAATGTGCCCGTATCATAGTGCCACCTCCCCCCATAGTGTGCCCGTATCATAGTGCCACCTCCCCCCATAATGTGCCCGTATCATAGTGCCATCTCCCCCCATAATGTGCCCGTATCATAGTGCCATCTCCCCCCATAATGTGCCCGTATCACTGCCACCTCCCCCCATAATGTGCCCGTATCATAGTGCCATCTCCCCCCATAATGTGCCCGTATCATAGTGCCATCTCCCCCCATAATGTGCCCGTATCATAGTGCCTCCCCCAAATGTGCCAGTAGTATCATAGTGCCTCTCACCTCTCCCCCTGGCATTCACAGACCCCCCCACCCCATAACGGTGCCATCCACAGACCCCCCCCACCCCATAACAGTGCCATCCACAGACCCCCCCCACCCCATAACAGTGCCATCCACACCCCATAACAGTGCCATCCACACCCCATAACAGTGCCATCCACAGACCCCCCCACCCCATAACAGTGCCATCCACAGACCCCCCCACCCCATAACAGTGCCATCCACAGACCCCCCATCCTATAACAGTGCCATCCACACCCCATAACAGTGCCATCCACACCCCATAACAGTGCCATCCACACCTCATAACAGTGCCATCCACAGACCCCCCCACCCCATAACAGTGCCATCCACAGACCCCCCCCATCCTATAACAGTGCCATCCACAGACCCCCCCATCCTATAACAGTGCCATCCACAGACCCCCCCATCCTATAACAGTGCCATCCACAGACCCCCCCACCCTTTAACAGTGCCATCCACAGACCCCCCCACCCTATAACAGTGCCATCCACAGACCCACCACCCACCCCTTAACAGTGTCATCCACAGACCCCCCCCCTATAACAGTGCCATCCACAGACCCCACCATTGCCGCTCCAGTAGTTATATAATGTGTAATTGTGATTAATAATCATGCTGCCCCCTCTGTGTGTAGTATTACATTCAATAAATCTTATTTACAGCCGGCTACTGCTATCGGAACAGGCCGGCCGGGCAGACGAGCGGCAGCGTCACTGACTGACGTCACCTGCCTGAGCCGCCTGCTTTATGAATGAAGCGGCGCAAGCAGGTGACGTCAGTCAGTGACGCTGCCGCTCGTCTGCCCGGCCGGCCTGTTCCGATAGCAGTAGCCGGCTGTAAGTAAGATTTATTGAATGTAATACTACACACAGAGGGGGCAGCATGATTATTAATCACAATTACACATTATATAACTACTGGAGCGGAGGGGCCGGAGCACAGTGAACGCACCGGCCCCCAGCTCCGCCTCCCAGTCCCTCCCACCAGATTCGTCGGATTCGTTTCAGGCAAATTACGTCTGGATTCGAGTCCACGAATCCCACAAATCCAGCAAGATTCGAGGGATTCGTGGATTCGACGAATCCATCGTCCCATCTCTAGTTTTTCCTGATCCGGCTTGTAATTCCGGCAAATGGAGTAAACGCCGGATCCGGACAACGCAAGTGTGAAAGGGCCCTTATACAGATGTGCTACATATATACAAATTTACAGATGTATAGTAAACAGATCTGCAAAATGCTATGAATATATCTCCAGAAGTGGAAGAGTAGCGCTATGGACAGACTGTAATAGTTAACAATGTAGTGTTAGTAAATACTATAGCAGAGACTTATGCTATGACAGTGTCCCAACTTTAGCAGTAACCAATATGAACATACCGTGAATGTTGAGAATGAATGAATGACAGTCATGATCATGGTCATAGGAAGAGATGGAGGGAGGAGGAGTGTAGAGGGTTAAGTGAGTATGGATGAAAAGGTTCAGCGGGAAACTGAGTTCAATAGGGTGACAGCTGTGGGGAAGAAACTGTTCCTAAACCTACTGGTTTTAATCTGAATGTTCCTGTAGTGCCTTCTTGAAGGAAGTAACCGGTAGAGTTTATTGGCAGGATGAGAGGAGTCCCTAAATATGATGCATGCCTGACATAGACATCTCTTCTTGTGAACATCCTCAATAGCAGGAAGTGGATTCCCTGTGATGCAATTCCCATACCAGACTGTAAGACAGTTGGCTAGGATGCTCTCTATCGCACAGCAATAGAAGTTACCCAGTATGTCAGCAGACAGGTGGTATTTCTTCATTGTCCTCAAAAAAAAAAGAGGCGCTGATGTGCCTTCTTGACCAGGCTAGAGATGTTGGTTGACCAGGACAGATTCTCAGAGATCTAGGTCCCAGGAACTTAAAGCTGGAAACCCGTTCAATAGCCATGCTATTTATGTGGATGGGGTCATAGGTGTCTCTCTTCTCCTTCCTGAAGTCCACAATGAGCTCTTTTGTTTTGCTGGTATTCAGGAACAGGTTATTGTCAGCGCACAAGCTAGGTGCTTTACCTCTTCCCTATAATCAGAATCATCGTTGTCAGTGATGAGACCAATCACTGTGGTGTTATCTGCAAACTTGATGATGGAATTGGATCCATACCTAGGCCTGCAGTCATATGTGAAAAGGGAGTAGAGGAACGGGCTTAGCATACAGTCCTGTGGAGTGCCAGTGTTGAGTGTGATGGTGGAGGAACAGTTATTTCCTCACCTAACATGCTGGGGTCTGATTGAGGGGTGTCCACGATGCAGTTACAGATAGGGTTGCTGATTCCAAGATCCACAAGTTTAGTAATCAACTAGGAGGGTATAACTGTATTGAATGCTAAGCTGAAATCAACAAACAGCATTCCTGCATAAGTATTCTTGTTGTCCAGATGTGATATTACACAGTAAAATGCTGTAGATATAG
Source organism: Bufo bufo (assembly GCF_905171765.1). Lineage (NCBI taxonomy): Eukaryota > Metazoa > Chordata > Amphibia > Anura > Bufonidae > Bufo > Bufo bufo. Next base: position 123,206,942 of record NC_053396.1, on the reverse strand, counting down.
CATCCTATGTACTCCTATTACTTTGATAAGCAAATTGGTGAGGATCTAGAGTGGGGGGCAAGCATAACTTTAGATGTGCCAGGACCAGTCGCTCAAAGCACTTCATAACTATAGTCGTGACTCGTGAGTGCTACAGGGCGATAGTTGTTCAGGCACATTGGTGATGAGTGTTTTGGCACTCGCACAATAGAGGTGGTCCTGAAGCATACTGGTACTACTGCCTGGGAAAGTGACAGGTTAAAGATGTTAGTGAAGACCCCTGCAAGCTGCTCAGCACATGCTCAAAGCACACGTCCAGGAATGCCATCAGGGCCAGCAGCCTTGTGAGCGTTGATACTGCTTAGTGCGTTATGGACTTCCATGATTGTGAGTGAGGGTATGGCAGTCATTAGTAGAGATGGCCTTCCGGTTCGCCCGGCGGTAGTTTTGCGGGGAACTTTGCTCGTTCGCGATTCGCTGAACATGAGAACATATGGCGATATTCGCAAGTGCCATATTTTTTTGCCTAGCACCAAACTTTGACCCATGACACATCCATCAGGTAGGACAGGACAGCCAATTGAGATGTTTCAGCACATGGACACACCCCCAACCCTATAACAGAACCCGATTTGGCAGCCATTTTACATTATTTATGGTGTGATATATAGGGGTGTGATATAATTATAATATACTTTCTAACATAGAAATTATATTATAGTGTATTTGTATTGTGCAGCAGTTGTGTGCGGTTCTGCTGCGATACCGCAGCTAGATAGAGGGACAAACGCTATTGGAGTAACTAATTGCAACGGGTGTTATATACCTGTTGCCCCCCAAAAAACAGCTTGATGGCTGCGATATACCTTCTTCCACAAAATCCTGATTGAGGGGTGCTATATACCTGTTTCCGCCAAATACTGATTGAGGGGTGCAATATACCTATTTCCACCAAATACTGATTGAGTGGTGCAATATACCTTCTTCCACAAAATACTGATTGAGAGGTGCTATTGATATATACCTTCTTCCACCAAATACTGATTGAGGGCTGGAATACACATGCTTCCACAAAATACTGATTAAGGGGTGCCATATACCTGTTTTCGGCCAAATACTGATTTAGGGGTGCTATATAGCTGTTTCCGCCAAATACTGATTGAGGGGTGCTATACACCTGTTTCCGCCAAATACTGATTAAGGGATGCCATATAACTTCTTCCACTAAATACTGATTGAGGGGTGCTATTGCTATATACCTTCTTCCATCAAATACTGATTGAGGGCTGCAATGCACCTGCTTCCACAAAATACTGATTAAGGGGGTGCCATATACCTGTTTCCACCAAATACTGATTTAGGGGTGCTATATACCTGTTTCCGCCAAATACTGATTGAGGAGGAAGAGGAGTCATCTCTAACACTTTCAGGCCAGTCTTTTAGAAGTGGCTCAGAAAGAGGATTTTTGCAACAGCAGAGGCCAGGTAAAAATTTGGCCAGCCAGGGCTCACTACTGGAGGACGAGGTGGAGGAGGATGAGGAGGAGGAGGATGGGGATGAAGCATGTTCACAGCGGGGTGGCATCCAACGCAGCTCGGGCCCATCACTGGTGCGTGGCAGGGGGGATACGGAGGAGGCAGACAATACGCCACCCACAGAAGACAGCTTGTCCTTACCTCTGGGCAGCCTCACACACATGAGCGACTACATGCTGCAGTGCCTGCGCAATGACTGCAGAGTTGCCCACATTTTATCATGTGCTGACTACTGGGTGGCCACCCTGCTGGATCCCCGTTACAAAGACAATGTGCCGTCCTTAATTCCCTCACTGGAGCGTGATCGGAAGATGTGCGACTACAGGCGCACGCTGGTAGACGCGCTCCTGAGAGCATTCCCGACTGACGCCGGGGGACAAGTGGAAGCACAAGAGGAAGACAGGGGAGGAGGAAGAGGTCGCCAACGCAGCAGTGTCAGCGCCAGCACCTCAGAAATCAGGGTTAGCATGGCCGACATGTGGAAATCCTTTGTCATCTCGCCGCAACAACCGGCCCCAACTGCTGATATGGAGCGTGTTAGCAGGAGGCAGCATTTAAACAACATGGTGGAACGGTACCTGTGCACACAACTACACGTACTGACTGATGGTTCTTCCCTATTCATCTTCTGGGTCTCCAAATTGTCCACATGGCCAGAGCTTTCCCTGTATGCCTTGGAGGTGCTGGCCTGCCCTGCAGCCAGTGTACTCTCTGAACGTGTATTTAGAACGTATCATTACAGACAGACGCAGCCGCCTGTCCACAGCCAACGTGGACAAGCTCACGTTCATTAAAATGAACCAGGCCTGGAAACCACAAGACTTGTCTGTACCTTGTGCAGAATAGATATTTATACCACCATCAAACATACATTCTTGTACTCAAGTCAAGTGCAATGATTCTTATTTTTTTATTTTTTTATTTGTCCCAATATTTTGGGGGCTACCTACCCCAATAAAAAATAAAAAAAAACATTGTTGGCTACCTCCTCCTCCTCCATTGCTGCCTCCACCTACAACACCACATTCACCGCCTCCTCAACCTCCGACTCCATATCTACCTCCTTCTCTGAGTTGCAGGTTAATAATTTGTAAATTTTAGTTATTTTATTTCATTTTAAGTTATTTCCCTTTCCACATTTGTTTGCAGAGCAGTTGCCATGCTCTTAAGCCAATTTTACTGCCTTTTACATCCATCTAGCCTTTTCAAGGACTATTTTAGAGCCATTTAAATGCAAAAAACTGCCAATTTTAGTGCCCTAAATTGAAAAAATTCTTATTTTCAATTGTCGGGTGACATTTTACCATTTTTGGCGTATACAAACCCCTGCTGTGCCTGGGTGACAGGGGCCCAAATCTCTCAAAATCCTCTGTTCTATTGCTGGGTGACAAGAACCCCCTTTTGCCGTGAATGAACCCCTGCTGTGCCTGGGTGACAGGGGCCTAAATCTCTCAAAATCCTCTGTTCTATTGCTGGGTGACATGAACCCCCTTTTGCCGTGAATAAACCCCTGCAGTGCCTGGGTGACAGGGGCCTAAATCTCTCAAAATCCTCTGTTCTATTGCTGGGTGACATGAACCCCCTTTTGCCGTGAATAAACCCCTGCAGTGCCCGGGTGACAGGGGCCTAAATCTCTCAAAATCCTCTGTTCTATTGCTGGGTGACAAGAACCCTCTTTTGCCGTGAATGAACCCCTGCTCTGCATTGCTGACAGGGAACTAAATTTAGTGAAAACATCTGTTACTGATCGGAAGATGCGCGACTACAAGCGCACGCTGCTGATGGCATTCCCACCTGACAGCGGGGGCACAGTGGAAGCACAAGGCGAAGGCATAGGAGGAGGAATAGGTCGCCAACGCAGCTGGGGCACCGCCAGCATCTGAGAAGGCAGGGTTAGCATGGCCCAAATGTGGAAAAGCTTTGTCAGCCTTGGAGGTGCTGACCTGCCCTGCAGCCAGTGTATAGTGTGAACGTGTGTTTAGCACGGCAGAGAGCATTATCACAGGCCGCAGCCAATGTGGACAAGCTTACGTTTATTAAAATGAACCAGGCATGGATCCCACAGGACTTGTGCAGAATAGACATTTATACCAGCCTCAACCATCCATTCTTGTACTCAAGTGCACTTATTCTTTGTTTTATTTTGTTATATGTCCCAATATTTTGGGGGATACCCCAATTTAAAAATAAAAAAAATAACACAAATCAGTGTTGACTACCTATTCCTCCTTCACCGCCGCTTCCACCTGCACCGCCACGTCAACCTACACCGCCACATCCACCCATCCACTGCCTCCTCAACCTACTACTCCTAGATCCAGATAGTTATTTTTAATTTTTCTGTATTTTATGTTATTTTAAGTCATTTCCCTATCCACATTTGTTTGCAGAACAGTTGCCATGCTCTTAAGCACATTTTGATGCCTTTTGCAGCCCTCTAGCCCTTTCCAGGACTATTTTAGAGCCATTTTAGTGCCCAAAAGTTCGGGTCCCCATTGACTTCAATGGGGTTCGGGTTCGGGGTCAAGTTCGGGTCCTGAACCCGAACTTTTTTTTCAAGTTCGGCCGAACTTGCCGAACCCGATCATCCAGGTGTCCGCTCAACTCTAGTTGTCAGTGATCCATAGTTGTAACTCATCCATTTTGTTCACTAGGGACCGCACATTAGCAAGGATGGGTAAAAAAAGCCAATACGGTGTTAGCCTTAGCTTAGCTGTTTGCCCGCCTCGCTTACCCCGCCTTTGTTTGCGGTCCCTGCGCCGTCTTCAAGCACTTCCGGGTGGCCGAGTAGCCTGCAAAGCGTTGGGTGTTCTTCTTATTTTAGGGATGAGTCGAAGGTTGCTGATAAAACAGTCGGAGTTGTGTAATCCTATATTCAAAAGCTCTTGTTGGGTCTAAGATGTAAAAGCAAAGCTGCTCTGAACGAACAGACCCGAAATGAGCAGGAATAACACTGCTAACTTGCAAAATCTGAGGAGACGCTGGGCCTCGCGTGGTGCACGCGCCACCATGTAATTCTGTGGTCCTAAAGACCCTTGTAGTGGGAGCAGATGTTTGTGCTTCCTCACTCCTCACTAGCCTCAGCCACACAGGTCGAAGCAGCAGGCAATTATTAAGAAATAAGTGTTTGTTGCTGATAATTGCTTATGCAGCAACCGGGATGCAGGGGCGCATGGTAGTTTGGGTGGCCGGATGGGGGAAGAAGTCGTGCTCACGGTTTCCTGAAGCTCCCTGGACCGGTGTGCAGTGACAGGAAGGAAGGCACTGGCTTCCTTCAGGGCACTCTCTGGGTTAAAGGGGTTCTCTTGCTGGATGGTAGTCGAGGTGCCTTTGGTGGTATGGGATTAAGGTGCAGGGAAGGCAGGGTCCCTGATGTATTAGCCAGCACCTTTGGGTGCAAATGAGGTGGTGAAATAATGAGGAGTCTGCTTAAATAAATAACTGGAACATTTACTGAGAATCGCTTGCCTTGAGGTAGATGTACAGATTATTGCAATGGAAAACAGTAGTTAGAATCCATTAAAAGGACACCACAAGTTAGTTGTATCTGTAATCCTAACAACATGATCGTGGCGAGGTATTGACTCTGGTCACACTCAGGCTATTGTAACTTCTGGCTGACTGTCCATCTTCCAGTTGTGGGGTATACATCAATAAACTCAGTTTCACACGGCCGGTACATATATCTTGCCTTCATGGCTTACTCACAATTTCCAGTAACGTGTCCACACTGTCCAAAGAGGAATGCGGCTCCAAATACAGCTTGTACTTTACTATAGACTGTGAACAGGCATAGTAGGCTAACTCCTGTCTCACATTGGGTGCTAATAGAGTCTATAGGCTAACACACTCGTCTCCACTAGTCTCTCCTTATACTCATCAACGCTTTGGGTTTCTGTTATTCCTCTCTTGAAGGAGATTCTTTCCATGCAATGAAACTATTCATCAGCAATTTGTTATACTTCAATTCCTTAATTATAACATGTTCTTCCCTGCTATGAAACCATTGATATAAAAACGAATGCCCCCTCTGTTTCTGACTATGATATGCCAACTGCCCTGTATAGCAGTATGTAGTCAACCAACAGGCTTCCGACTAGCAATATGGATTCAACCAGTATGATCAGATCAGGAACTGTACTTCTTTTGACATTATTAATATAGAAACAGAAACATACAGAAAGTGATTTTAAACTAAAGGACTGACCTTGGTAGGTTCATTATAAAAATTATTCTATTCCATGTTACTAGTTATTGCAGAGTTCTCAAACTTTCTCCAAGACAACAAGTAACTTCATTAGTGAAAATGAATTTAAATTTCAGTCTCAGCTAATGAGCATTAAAAACATTAAAAGAACTGTGGCCACTTGATGCAGACATAAGAATATTCAAGTGCTATTGAAATCTTTATATGTAACCTCGGACCTAATTTAAATACCTCCTCTCTGCGCAGCACTACAAAGTATATATGAGAAATGCACTGCCTTGCAGGCTATTCAGCAGGAGAAAAAAATTTAATAAGCAGAGGAAGACTTTATGTTCTCATTCGTCATATTTATATATTCACTATATATCTTGCATGCTCTGGTTGCATAAAATGTGCAGACAGCTTGTATGCAGATAGAGGATATTTATTACTTGAAAATACTTAGAGACATTTCTAAATCAAGCAAACTTTTATTGAAAAAAGACAAAAACTACCTACTGGACTAGGACAATGTTTATGTCAAAGAGAAGAACTGCTTCAATAGAAACATAAAATAACATATTATAAAATAGGGTATTTGTCCACATTACTTTGCTTATGCAAACTGCAGAATTGCTCTGAACATGCTTTAAAACTTAAAGGGGTCGTTTTGCCATTTATATTGATGACCTATCGTCAGGATAGTTCATCGATATATGATTGGCGGGGGTCCGCCCCTGCTGATGAGCTGTTTGAAGAGGAGGCGGTGTAGTGTAATGACTAGTATTTGCTCCATTCACTTGTACAGTAATTACACTACTTTACTGCTCCACAGGAGATGACAGGAAGGAGCAAGCGCATGGAGCACCGCCTTCTCCTCAAACAGCTGGTCGTCGGGGATTCCGAGAGTCGAACCCCTGCCGATCAGATATAAATGACCTATCCTGAAGATAGGTCATTAATATAAATGGCAGGACAATGCCTTTAAGTTCTACTTGTCTAATTCAAAATATTATGCTGCCTTACATTTAAGATTTTGACCAACAGCTATTTCATATATATGCATACTAAGCTTATACATATGTTTTTATAGGGGAGAGGGGAATGAGCAGCTGTTGGAAACCTCTGGCTGCAGCTTAGCTCCATTCCTCCAACATCTAACTTTGGGAGTTAGGGCACCCTTATACACATAAGATACGTCACCAGTCCTGCTTAAATCAGTGTGTTCATTTAATGTGTATAACCAAATACAGGAGGAAGAAAATAAACTCCTGTAAAATAGTTTCATATTGCAATTTTTTATAAATCCTTATTGAATTTTTAAGCATTCTCCACATATTTATAAGTACGTTTGGGCTGATGCTTAGTAACAGAAGACGATGATGGGTGGCAGTGACAGATCTTTGTGCTCTTAGAATAACCAGGGTTATCACATTGAATAGAAGGGCTTTGATCATGTATGCCAAGGAGTAAAGTAAAGTAAAACTAAGATACAAAATTAGTTGCAAACAAGGGGTTGAGTACAGCTTTACTGTACAAAGGAAATGTTAAATAGGGAATGCCAACACACTAGAATAACATATTTTGACCTAGATTTTCTCTCTTTTTTTTTTTTTTTATCAAAGTGGAGTTGGGGGAGTGGTTGGTGGGATCCATAGATACTGTGTCTAAGTTTTTGCTCAAATGTTGCCATTAATTCTGGACACTTTAAAGGAGTTGCACAGACATTTTAAACTATAAAAAAAAAAAGCTCTGCATAATGTGAAATAATAAATAAGTCATACTCTCCTTATGATCCAGTGCTGCCCCTGTTCTGACTTTTCACATCCCCCTTCCCTTATATTTTCTTCCTGGTGTATTTTGACTAGACCCTCTCAGTGTAGTCTGGGGTCTGATTAATTAAGTGGGACTGGAGTCTAATTAATTTAGGGGTCTGGTCTGGGGTCCAATTAGATAGTGATCTTTAGTCTATTCAATTTATAGATTCTAGTGTGCTAAGCTATTTTTGAAAGTTACTGTACATAGCAGACATTTATAGCATATCCTAGCGGTATGCCACCAATTTCCCAGATGGGACAACCCTTTTTAGAAAACAACGTATGAGTAGTGATGTCGCGAACATAAAATTTTCCGTTCGCGAACGCCGAACGCAAATTTCTGCAAATGTTCGCGAAAGGGCGAACCGGGCGAACCGCCATAGACTTCAATAGGCAGGCGAATTTTAAAACCCACAGGGACTCCTTCTAGCCACAGTAGTGATGGAAAAGTTGTTTCAAGGGGACTAACACCTGGACTTTCCCATGGAAAGTTATGTAGTTGAGGCATTGTTGGATTTTAATCCATAAAGGGCATAAATCACCTAACAATCCAAATTTTTTTTGAACAACGTGGTTTAAAACATCCAGTGTGTGTATACGATCAGGTATGATGTTGTATCGATCAGGTAGTGTAAGGGTTACGCCCGCTTCACAGACATTGACAGGCCAAACTCCCCTTTTAATGCACCACAAACAACCGCAAACAGTCCATTTGCCCAACCGCAAACTCCCCATATGTTCAAGGTTGGATACCAAGCTAGCCATGTCCCGTTGATGTCATTGAAGGTTTCTTCCTCCACCCAGCTACGTACAACACCAAGGGTCCCGGAAAGGTGAATTGAATAGATTTTTCGAACGGGGAGATGGTTAAAAAACGCTGGCTCCCACCCTTTTGTTTGAATCCACGGTCACAGCGTCTGTGCCATGCAATTTACTGCCCCACCCGATATGAGTGGTATTTTCTGTAGTTCTCTCTTCTCATCAGTTTAATCCCTGTTACGTCCCCATTCTGGGGTCAATTTATTAAATAGATTTTTCGAACGGGGAGATGGTTAAAAAAATGCTGGCTCCCTCCCCTTTGTTTGAATCCACGCCACGGTCACTGCGTCTGCACCGTGCAATTTACTGCCCCACTGGATATGAGTGGTATTTTCTGTAGTACTATTCTCATCAGTTTAATCCCTGTTACGTTCCATATCAGGGTGGGATTGCCTTTTGTGATATTTTTTTTTATCTGCGAGGTATTTGTGAGTAAATGACACCCTGTAACGGTATAAGTGGAGGCCTAGCCACTAGCCAGTGGCCACAATACAGTCTGTGTGGGCCTGATGCACACAGGCTTGCAAATGGGATTAGATCACATAAAAAAAATTTATAGAATTTTTTTTTATCTGCGAGGTATTTGTGAGTAAATGACACCCTGTAACGGTATAAGTGGAGGTCTAGCCACTAGCCAGCGGACACAATACATTCTGTGTGGGCCTGACACACACTGGCTTGCAAATGGGATTAGATCACAGAAAAATATTAAATAGAATTTTTTTTATCTGTGAGGTATTTGTGAGTAAATGACACCCTGTAACGATATGAGTGGAGGTCTAGCCACTAGCCAGTGGCCACAATACAGTCTGTGTGGGCCTAACACACACTGGCTTGCAAATGGGATTAGATCACAGAAAAATATTAAATAGAATTTTTTTTATCTGCAAGGTATTTTCTGTCACACCCTGTACGAATGGTGTGCACACAGTACTGTCTGTCACTGAGTCTGCAGCCTCTCACACACGGGCAGGCAACTGCAATATATGTATATATAAAAAAAAAGCAGACTGATGTACCAGCCCTGAAAATGACTTTTTGGGGTGCTGTCAGGACGCTGTCCTTACAGCAGATGAGTCTGTGGACACAGAACACTGCCCTAGCTAACGCTTTCCCTATTGAATCAGAAGCAGCAGCACTTTCCCTCCTCTCATTGAGAATGCAGATTCCGAATGAATCTAAAATGGATGCTGTCCGGGAGGTGGGAGGGTCTGGGAGGGAGGGTCTGCTGCTGATTGGCTGGAATGTGTCTGCTGACTGTGAGGCACAGGGTCAAAGTTTACTCAATGATGATGTATAGGGGGCGGACCGAACATCGCATATGTTCGCCAGGAACTATTCGCCGGCGAACTATTCGGGCCATCTCTACGTATGAGTAAGGAATCTTTTACAAAGGCCCATGATCGGGAACCAATATTACTCATTCCTAATCATTGCCCAATGTCAACAAGTTGCTGATCATCTGACAGATGGGGAAATGCTTTTTTGATGGCATCTTTTAATCGGGACTTAAAATCATAGTTTGTCTGTCGGATACCTTAGACATTGTTTTTGAGCAGCAGATTGTGCAGTGCAAAGAGAACTCTGCTGAATAGAAACCATGAATTTGTATGGGGATGAAAGATGACAGTAGCCGTTACTCGTCCTCATACAGTGGAGGTGATTGCTGCATTTAAATGCAGCTCTCACATCCACTGATGAACAGGTAAATGCATCTTTGGCCTCATAACCATTCACTTCAAGTGATATGCCAAGTATTTTTTTGCAAAGTGAGCACTCCTTTACAGTACGACTGTAACAGCGGCTGCTGTACGCCGCTGTTCCCCTGCTTACTGCCGTGGTCCTGGGCACCGTGCTCACCTGTGATCCGTCCGTCCACCGCTGCAGTCATGGGCTCTGTCGCTGTACATGCTGTGGTGCTGAGGATTCCGTTCCACAGGTTCCAATCAGCCCTGGCCACAGCATGCTTGCTGCTGGTTTCTTGTTACACTGCCCTAGAGGCGGTGCGCACCACTACCTGGGCTGCATGGTTTGGGTCATGTGACCTCGCTGACCAACCCAGGCTCTCATGCAGGTACTAAAGTGGCTCAGCCCCCTTCCCAGATGCCTCAGTGTCAAGGTCCTTGTGTTTGCTAAGCTCCTGATACTCAAGTGTTCTCCTGACTTATACCTTGTTCCTGGATTCTGCTACTCATCTGATCCCTGCCTGCTTGCCTTGACTCTTCTGTTGCCGAACCGGATTGCCTGACCTGTTCCTGTGCCGCCTGCCCTGACCTTTTGCCTGTCTGACTATGCCTCTGCCTCATCCTTCGGTACTGCACTGTTGCTCCTGGTAACGACTCCACCTGCCTGACTACGCTTGTACTTCTAGTACCTACTCAGGTACCTCCTGGTATGCCTGGACCAGTTGCCTCGTGTGCCTACCCTTCTCAAGAGGTAGCGACCTGGTGTTACTTTCAGGAAAGTCTATCCCCACCATCAGGGGTACACTTAGACAAAGCCCTTAGAGGAGGTGGGACACGTGGCACAGTGGGTTCACACCCGCTGGTTCGTGACAACGACTACACAGTCAGGTTTGCAGTTTTGGAAGCCAATACCAGGAGTGAATCAAATAAAATAGGAGACTGCATATCTGCCCATTATACTTTTTCTCCTTTTATGATCTAACCCTGATTTTGGCTACAGAAACCTGAGTGTGTGGCTGTACCCTTAAAGGGACAACTTTAAAAAAAAAATACATTTCACAACATGTGTCCTTCATTTCTAACTATACTCTGTAGTAACTTATTAGTTTGTTAATGACATGGGAGAACATTAATATATTGCAAAAGAAAAGAGGTTATCAAGACAGATTGGAATGGCAATTCTTGGCAATATGGATGGGCAGAATACACACACAAGTAGAATAAAGACAAGTATGATTATCATATATACAAAACACTTTGTGGAAAACAAAAGAATAAAACAAAACATATTTTAGAGAAAAAAAGTGATAAAAAGTTGTCATGACTGCTGAACAATAAGACAGCAATCATAAAGCTTTCAGTGATGCTGATATATGTACAAAGAGATAAAACAGGGTGTGTAATTACTAGAGAAAAACTGTACCTCTTGAGCTTGTGCCCAGTGCTTTTAAACAGAAGAGAATAAAGTGTTATTATTCCGGGTAATTACACATCCCTAAAGTATCTGAATGTACTTATAACATTGGGCAAACCAATGAACCTACTGATTGCAAATTAACAGAAGACGGCCTTTTAAAGAGGAGGCAAGCTAGGAAATGTAGCACAAATGTTTAACAACTATTGTTTTTGGACCTTGTGATATCAGCACAGCTGAAATGTGCACTTTTTGCAAATGTTACACTTTAATTGCTAATGTATGAGCACTACGAAAATATACTGGTATATAGGGGAGCAAATCAGCTATAATACTGTATGTATCAGAGATTCACAGGGTTTTGAGTTAGAGACAAGTGAATTTCTTAAAATTTGATTCTGGTTCAGTTCCAATTTGATTTTGGTTGGAATACATTCAATCTACAGTAAATTAGAACTACTCTGATTGCTTGGAAAAGTCTTTATCTCTTTCTCTCCTTTTCCTCGATTCTTCCTAATCGAATTTTGAAAAATTCAGTCCCAGTAGCAACAGAACTTTTTGCAAAATTTGGGTTGAATTTCCAAATTTTTGAATTGATTTGCTTATCTCTAGAAAACAAAAAAAAAACATATGTTAGTGCTATAGGTGCTAAAGGTGCTGTGCAAACAGAAAATAGCTGTACTAACCTTGCAGATCATTGATGGGTCCTCTGTCACTCTCTGCTTCCAGGTCCAACAATGATGTTCCGTCATAGAGACATGTCACTGGCTGTAATGGTGACCTGCTACAGCCAATAATTGGCTGCAGCAGTCACTAGTGTTGAGCACGAAAATTTGAATAGCCAATTTTTATTGCGAATATCTCAACTTCGAAAATTCGCGCATATTTAGAATATAGTGCTATATATTCGTTATATCGAATATTCGGCATTTTATTTCCATCTGAACACATGATTCCTCTCTGCTTCAAGCTTCAAGTGTCAACTTCACAACAATACTTAGTGCACCAATCAGTAATCTGTAGTTAGACCTGCTAAAACATGAAGTTGCACGTTGCACGTGCGAAAACATATTATAATCACTGACAATTAGAGCAATCGCGAATATATTGGGGCACTTGACTCTATCTGCATATAAAGCTATTCTAATGTTCTGCCGTGCCAACCATTTTCTCCAGTCTCAGGAAGCTTATACCAGCTTGAAAAATGTAGCCAAAGTGACCCACACCTGTATTTCGCGTTACGAATTTGCATTACGCGATTTTTACATTGCCGACTTTTCACATTCAATAAAATAATCTTGAATTCTCAAAATTTGCCAATATATGGCGAATATTCTACAAATATTTGTGAAATATTGCAAATTTGAATAAAGCCCCTGCCACTCACCACTAGCAGTTACATGATCCTGTGACAAAACATCTTTGCTAGACCTAGAAACTGAGAGTGGGTATCCAAAAAAAACAACTTTTATTTAATAAAGGATGTTGCTATGGTTAATGTTAGTGATGAGCGATCGAGTGAAGAGCTCGGCTGAATACCGATTCGGCTCGAGCATCGCTATGCTCGGCACATGGCGGTATTCGGCCGAGTACCGCATGTGCTCGAGCGCCATGCTCGAGTCTCCTCCCCACATGTTTTGCGGCTGCTAAGCAACCAATAAACGTGCAGGTAAGTTCTGCCATCACTGTAATGCCAGTAACCATGTTGGCTGCTGGCATTACAGTGATTGGCTGGCCGGAACGCAACATTGGGTGCTATATAGCACCCGAGGACACGTGCTCGGATAAGTCATAGTCAGGGAGAGCAGAGGGTAGGAAGGAAAAGGCAGTGTAGGGAGCAAAATTCACAGTTATTATTCGCAGAAAGCTTTTCAAAGACCCAAAAGTCCTTTTTAAGGACTACTGTGTGTGTGTATTTTAGAGCAGCAATATATTTTTACCTGCGCTAAATTGATTAGTCTCAGGGACATCCGTGCTGAGGAAGGGACAGATAGTGCAGGGAGAGAAATTTGCTATTTTTACTACCAAAAGCTTTTCAAAGACCCCAAAGTCCATTTAAGGACTACTGTGTGTGTGTGTTTGACAGCAGCAAGATATTTTTCTTTAATACCAATTAGTGACATATACTGTACATCATCCGCAGACTGTGTCTTTTTGCGTAAATTTAAATAATCTGGGCCTAATCTAGTGTCTATAGTGTGTTGTTTTCTGTGACATATACAGTACGCCATCAGAAAACTGTTTCTTTAGCGTAAATTTAAATAATCAGGGGCCAGTCCTCATCTACTGTCTCTGTAGTGTGTGCGTGTAATACACATCCGTGACATATAGAGTACTCCATCCAAAAACTGTTTCTTTAGCATAAATTCCAATAATCTGGCCCTAATCTAGTGTCCATAGTGTGTTGTTTTCTGTGACATACACAGTACGCCATCCGAAAACAGTTTCTTTAGAGAAAATTTAAATAATCAGGGGCTAGTCCTCATCTACTGTCTCTGTAGTGTGTGCGTGTAATACACCTCAGTGAAATATACAGTACTCCATCCGAAAACTGTTTCTTTAGCGTAAATATAAATCATCTGGGCCTAATCTAGTGTCCATAGTGTGTTGTTTTCTGTGACATATACAGTACTCCATCCGAAAACTGTTTCTTATGGGCAAATTCCAATAATCTGGGCCTAATCTAGTGTCCATATTCTGTGGTTTTCTGTGACATATACAGTACGCCATCCGAAAACTGTTTCTTTAGGGCAAATTTAACTAATCTGGTCCCAATATAGTGTCCATATTAAACATAGAAACATAGAATGTGTCGGCAGATAAGAACCATTTGGCCCATCTAGTCTGCCCAATATACTGAATACTATGAATAGTCCTTGGCCCTATATTATATGAAGGATGGCCTTATGCCTATCCCATGCATGCTTAAACTCCTTCACTGTATTTGCAGCTACCACTTCTGCAGGAAGGCTATTCCATGCATCTACTACTCTCTCAGTAAAGTAATAATTCCTGACATTACTTTTAAACCTTTGCACCTCTAATTTAAAACTATGTCCTCTTGTAGCAGTTTTTCTTCTTTTAAATATTCTCTCCTCTTTTACCTTGTTGATTCCCTTAATGAATTTAAAAGTTTCTATCATATCCCCTCTGTCTCGTCTTTCTTCCAAGCTATACATGTTAAGGTCCTTTAATCTTTCCTGGTAAGTTTTATCCTGCAATCCATGTACTAGTTTGGTAGCTCTTCTCTGAACTCTCTCCAAAGTATCAATATCCTTCTGGAGATATGGTCTCCAGTACTGCGCAAAATACTCCAAATGAGGTCTCACTAGTGCTCTGTAGAGCGGCATGAGCACCTCCCTCTTTCTACTGGTAATTCCTCTCCCAATACACCCAAGCATTCTGCTAGCATTTCCTGCTGCTCTATGACATTGTCTGTCTACCTTTAAGTCTTCTGAAATAATGACTCCTAAGGGTCCATTCACACGTCCGTTGTTTCTTTCCTTATCTGTTCCGTTTTTTGCGGAACAGATCTGGACCAGTTCTGTACCCATTCATTTTCAATGGGTCCTGAAAAAAATCGGACAGCTCAATGTCTGATTCTTTTTCAGGACCCATTGAAAATGAATGGGTACAGAACTGGTCCAGATCTGTTCCGCAAAAAACGGAACAGATCAGGAAAGAAACAACGGACGTGTGAATGGACCCTAAATCCCTTTCCTCAGATACTGAGGTTAGGACTGTATCACTGATTTTATATTCTGCTCTTGGGTTTTTACGCCCCAGGTGCATTATCTTGCACTTATCAACATTAAATTTTAGTTGCCAGATTTTTGAACATTCCTCTAGTTTTCCTAAATCCTTTTCCATTTGGTGTATCCCTCCAGGAACATCAACCCTGTTACAAATCTTTGTGTCATCAGCAAAAAGACCATCGAGGCCTTCTGCAATTTCGCTGATAAAGATATTAAACAATATGGGTCCCAGAACAGATCCCTGAGGTACCCCACTGGTAACAAGACCATGGTCTGAATTTACTCCATTGACTACAACCCTCTGTTGTCTGTCCCTCAGCCACTGCCTAATCCATTCAACAATATGGGAGTCCAAGCACAAAGACTGTAATTTATTGATAAGCCTTCTATGTGAGGCAGTATCAAAAGCCTTACTAAAGTCTAGATAAGCGATGTCTACTGCACCTCCACCATCTATTATTTTAGTCACCCAATCAAAAAAATCAATAAGATTAGTTTGACATGATCTCCCTGAAGTAAACCAATGCTGTTTTTCATCTTTCAATCCATAGGATTTTAGATGTTCCACAATCCTCTCCTTAACCTCTTCCGGACACATGACGTACCAATACGGCATGATGTCCTGGTACTTAAGGAGACATGAAGTACCGATACGTCATGTGTATTTCCGATCACCGGCGGGCGGTGACCGGAACAAGTTGCCTGTTCAAATCATTGAGCAGGCACCTTGGGTCAATGCACGGGGGGGGGGTCCCGTGACCCCTCCGTGTCAGCGATCGCAGCAAACCGTACGTCAATTCAGACCTGCGGTTTGTGGCTTTTACAGGTTGCAGCGGGTGGCGGGAGTCCGTGCCATCGGGTCCCTGTGGGGCTGTAGGGGGATCCGATGGCATGAAAGGCAGCGCCATACCTTCCTGAGGCATCGGCGCTGCCTTCCTGTGAGATCTAGCCCCCTGGATCTCACAGGCCGGAAGCTGCATGAGTAATACACACTGTATGACTCATACAGCCAATGCATTCCAATACAGAAGTATTGGAATGCATTGTAAAGGGGATTAGACCCCCAAAAGTTGAATTCCCAAAGTGGGACCAAAAATTAAGTGAAAAAAATAAAGTTTTCCCCCCAGAAAATTAAAAGTTTCAAGTAAAAATAAACAAAAACGTCAGAGATACTAGTTAAGGCGTGCCGCGTGTGTGCCCATTTCCGCAAGTCATCCACAGCTTCAGCCTGTCTGCATCAGTGCTTGCAGCTTCCAGCTCACAGACTGTTGTGCGATGTGAGCATGCACTGGAACTCTACGTTCCACATGTTGGCCAGGCTTTGTGAGCAGCAGAGGGCAGTTGTGGAATACCAGCTGCAACATGGTCGTCGCCTTTTGAGTCAACTGCCACTATTCACAAGCGAGGAGTGGGCATTGATGTCAGACCTCTGTAAGGTTTTAAAAAACTTTGATGAATCCACGCAGATGGTTAGTGGCGATAACGCTATTATCAGCGTAACCATCCCACTGCTGTGTCTACTCAAACGATCGCTGCTCACAATTAGGGACAATGCTCTGAATGGGGCAGACGAGGAACTGGGGGAGGACATTACACAGGGTGGTAGCCAGCCCACCCTCAGTTCGTCTTCTCAGCGTGAATTGGACCATGAAGAGGAGGAGGAGCTGCTGGAGACAGTTGCCTCTGCTACAGAGGGTAGTACCCATGGTACTTTAATTCCATCTGTTCAGTGTGGATGGGCAGAAGAAGAGGAGGAGGAGGATGAGGATATGGAGAGTCATTCTGATGTCGACATCGACGTCTTGCCTGTTGGTACTCTGGCTCACATGGCTGACTTCATGTTAGGCTGCCTTTCCCGCGACCCTCTCGTTATTCGCATTTTAGATAGCATGGATTACTGGGTGTTCACCCTTCTCGACCCGCGCTACAAAGAGAACTTCTCATCTCTTATTCCTGTGGTGGAGAAGGTTCTTGTTGAGAGATTGCTCCAAAATTTTCCATCTGACAACAGGTCAGCAGATTCCGTACTTCCTTAGTCAACTGAGGAAGGGAGACAAGAGGAACACACAGCAGTTCCAACAAAGGCAGGGCAACACTCTCCAAGGCATGGGACACTTTCTTGACACCCCGCCAGCAACCTCACCCTAAAGCGCGGCCTAGTGGTACAAAGAGGGAAAAGTTTTGGAAGATGGTGAAGGAATACATAGCAGACCATGTCAGCGTCCTAAATGATCCCTCAGTGCCTTACAACTACTGTGTGTTTAAGCTGGACATGTGGCACAAACTTGCGCTCTACGCCTTGGAGGTGCTGGCTTGCCCTGCCGCCAGCGTTTTTGTCTGAGCGTGTATTTAGTGCTGCTGATGGCATTACAACAGATAAGCGTATCCGCTTGTCCACTGGCAATGCTGACAGGTTGACTCAGATAAAAATGAACAAGGCCTGGATTGCCCCTGACTTCTCAACTTCTCAATTTTAATCTATCATTTATAATGTACTCAATCTACTGTAGTGTATTCCCATGCACCTTTTCCACCACAAAAAAAGAGTATATGGATGAATCTTGTTTTCTCCTCCTCGTCACCCAAATTGTATATATTCCCTCCACTCTAAATTTTTTAATAGGGTCAGCTCAACTGCAGACCTTCAACTCAAATCTTTTTTATAGGGTCAGCTCAACTGCAGGCCCTCAACCCATATTTTTTTATAGGGTCAGCTGAACAGCATGCACTCACATATAATGTTTTAGAGCGTCAGCTCACCTGCAGGAACTCACAGATAATGTTTTACAGTGTCTGCTCACCTGCAGGCACTAGCATATAATGTTTTAGAGTGTCAGCTCACCAGCAGGCACTCGCATATAATGTTTTAGGGCATCAGCTCACCAGCAGGCCCTCACCCCTAATGTTTTAGAGGCTCAGCTCAGCAGCAGGCCCTCGCATATAATGTTTTACAGGGTCAGCTCACCAGCAGGACCTCGCCCCTAATGTTTTAGAGCGTCAGTTCAGCAGCAGGCCCTCGCATATAACGTTTTACTGTCACGGCTGAGGATGGGGAAAACCCTCAGCCGTGCGATGTTAAAGGAAAGTGAAGCTGCTAGGCCAGAACAACAGAATTAGGGAGCAGGTAACCTCCTACAGCATCCCTAACTCTGACCCTGACTCCTAGCTGTATGAGCCGACCCTGATGGTAGGAGGGCTCATACTCCGGAACGTGGGGTCCCTATTACCCCTCAGGGTGGCCCTAAACTAGGAGCAGGGTAAGACGACCTGTTCCTCCTAGATACGGAGGAACAGGAGTCTCACAGGCCAAGCTGCAAGGAATGGGGAACAGATACAGCATATAGATATGGCAGGGGAGTGAAACTACTTCCACACCTACCTGCCACAGACACACTAACTGGATCCCGTGCTCACAAGCTGATGTCCACACCAAACATAAATGGACACAGCACACACACCTAAACACACAGGAACCCAGATCCATAGCTGCAGTAAGAATAACACAAACATAAAGCATAACATCACCACAACATTCTTTATGACCGCAAGGGTGGCCCTCACTGGAGAGATGGCATAAGGCTACCAGAAGGATGACTCCAGCAACATGCCTGGAGTACCCCTCAGACTTCTGGCCTCCAGCAGGAACTAAATAGGCCAAGCAGCCACACCCACACACCAGGAAAGGAGTTAACCTTTCCATCACCAAACAGGGTAGTGAAGCCACTTAAAGGGGACGTGCAGACATATAAACACAAACACAGGAAAAGTGCACACATATAAACACAAATTGCCATAGGCAACCGCATGCATAGACAGTGAGCAGCCCAGCAACAAGCTCAGGCTGCTACACTGCCAAGAACACCATGTTGCCAGCGGCAACCGCACGTAAGGCCAAACACTCACAGCTGCGGTGAACAACAAAACGACCGCTGAAAACTGCATGCGGACTCTAAGAGTCACAACCACAGCATAGTCGTGACATTTACAGGGTCAGCTCACCAGAAGGCCCTTGCCCCTAATGTTTTAGAGGGTCAACTCAGCAGCAGGCCCTCGCATATAATGTTTTACAGGGTCAGCTCAACTGCAGGCCCTCACATATAATTTTTTACAGGGTCAGCTCAACTGCATGCCCTCGCATATAATGTTTTACAAAGTCAGCTCACCTGCAGGCCCTCACCTAAAATCTTTTACAGGGTCAGCTCACCTGCAGGCCCTCACCTAAAATCTTTTTCAGGGTCAGCTCACCATCTGATGATGACAGCAAAGTCTTGCCTGTTGGTACTCTGGCACACATGGCTGACTTCATGTTATGCTGCCTTTCTAGCGACCCGCGCGTTATATGCATTTTAGACAACACAGATTTCCTGTAAAATTTATTTTTTGGGGGTTTTGTGCGTATTTTTGTCAGTCTGCAAAAGTGGCGTACAATTCGGACAACATGGTTCCCAGCAGCGCCCTGGGAGTCCAAGATGCATTCAGACATCGTCCACATGCTGTTTCCGATCCATTTTATTGGTGTTTTTGTCACTTTCTGACCTTTTTCAATGGACCAGGCACCCTCCCCTCTTCAGAGCAGGGGGTGCCTGGTTCTCTCCCATTGACTTCCATTATACTCGGGTGCTCGGCCGAGCACACAAATATAGCAATGTGTTCAGGATGAACACCGGAATACTTTGGTGCTCAATCATCACTAGTTAATGTCAAACTGTACCAACTATAATATGCTTTTTTGTGTATAAATGAGTAGAGATGGCCTTGCGGTTTGCCAGGCGGTCGTTTCGCAGGAAATTTTGCACGTTCGCGATTCGCCAAACATGCAAACATCGCCAAATTCTTTTGCATTGCGCTGAACTTTGATCCATGACATTTCGGTAAAAGTTTGGGTTCGGTGTTCGGCGCTTTCTTGGCGCTTTTTGAAAGGCTTCAGAGCAGCCAATCAACAAGCGTTTAACTCTGTGCCCTTAGAAGCCATCACATCCATGCCAACTAATGGCATGGCTGTGATTGGCCAGTGCAGCATGTGACCCAGCCTCTATATAAGCTAGAGTCACGTAGCGCTGCACGTCACTCTGCTGTTACTAGTGTAGGTAGAGGATGCTGCTGGTGATTTCAGGGAGAGAATAGGAGAGAATCTTTGTTCAGAACGTGAATCTAAATCAGCGATCGACATACATTTAGTTGTGTGGGTGCAGGACACAATATTTTTACCCTGCCCTGAGCCAAGTGACCTAAAAAACAACAACTTTTATCCGTCTGATAGTTAGGTGGGCGGCGGCGGTGGCCATTTTATGCAAGCTCAGTGCACCAGCACTGCATCTGAGCTTTTGTGACATTGAAATCCAATATTGGAAAACTGCACTAATAATCTGGTTGTAAAAAATCACCCTTTTTTGGCAATATACAACATCTGGTGTGCAATTTAAGCTAGAAATACAGCCATAATTTTCTTTTTTTTTTTTTTTAAACACCCTTAGGCCTCATGCACACGACCGTTGTTTGCTTCCGTGTCCGTTCCGCCGATTTTTGCGTTTCAGGTGCGGACCCATTCATTTCTATGGAGCCGTTGAAAATGCGGATAGTGTACCGTTTGCCATCCGCATCCGTGATCCGTGGTTCCAGTCCATCAAAAAAATATAACCTGTCCTATTATTTCCGCGGAAAACAGTTTGCGGACCCATTCAAGTCAACGGGACCGCTAAAAAACGCGGAGGCACACAAGATTGTCATCCGCATCCGTTTTATTCCTATCATTTGCATGGCAAACCTGTCTTAGACTTTTTTTTATATTCCTTTATGTCTGGTGGTCCTCCAAAAATAAAGGAAGACACACGGAAACAAAAACAGAAGCGGATCAAGGAACAACGGAACCCCATTTTGCGGAACGGAACACAGCAACGGTCGTGTGCATGAGACCTTATTGTGCAAAGTAAACTCTTTTACATCCCTAGCTGCATCTGGACGTGTGAAATTCAAACGTTATATACAGCTTTCATATTCTGTTAGTAAAAAAACACACTTTTTTGGCAATATACAACATCTGGATTAGTCAGTGTGCAATTTAAGCTAGAAATACAGCCATAATTTTCTGGGTTTTTTAAAACACCCTTTTTGTGCAAAATACACTATTTTACATCCCTAGCTGCATCTGGACGTGTGAAATTCAAACGTTATATACAGCTTTCATATTCTGTTAGTAAAAAAACGCACTTTTTTGACAATACACAACACCTGGATTAGTCAGTGTGCAATTTAAGCTAGAAATACTGCCATAATTTTCTGGGTTTTTAAAAACACACTTTTTTTTGCCAAAATACACAATTTTACAGCCCTTGCAGCATCAACACGTGTGAAATTCAAAGGTTATATAATGCTGTCATATTCTGTTATTAAACAAACACCTGTTTGTTTGAGATACACCCTTTATATACAGGGGTTATATTCAGTTATTTGAAATACAGCCATTTTGGGCATAAATTTTTTATTCTGGCCTAGTGTGGGTCAGGGCGTGTGAGATACACCCGTTATATACAGGGGTTATATTCTTCTATTAATTAAACACCCATTTTTTGGCAAAATACTCAATTTTTCTGCCCTTGCAGCATCAAGATGTTTGAAATTCCAGGGTTATATACTGCTGTCATATTCAGTTATAAAACAAACACCCGTTTGGGGAAAAAAAGTTTATTTTGCAGCATATGTCATTGTGAGATACACACTTTAGATACTGTGGTTCTATTCAGGTATTTGAAATACAGCCATTTTGGGCACAAATCTTTAATTGCGGCCTAGTGTGGGTCAGGGCGTGTGAGATACACCCTTTATATACAGGGGTTATATTCAGTTATTTGAAAAACAGCCATTTTGGGCACAAATCTTTAATTGCGGCCTAGTGTGGGTCAGGGCGTGTGAGATACACACTTTAGATACTGTGGTTCTATTCAGGTATTTGAAATACAGCTATTTTGGGCAAACAAATTTAATTGAGGCCTAGTCTGGATCGGGGCATGTGAGATACACCCTGTACATACTGTCGTTCTATTCTGCTATTAATTAAACACCCATTTAGGGCAAGATCCTAAATTTGAGAAATATGAGGAGAGCGTCAAATAAGGAACGTGGCCCAGGTCGTGGATCTGATGGTGGAGCTCTTGTTGCAGGGAGAGGACTTGGTCGATCTGTACCAGCTACACGCACAAGTGAAACCCCTTCCTCAGGTGCGAGTAGGCGACAGAACCTGCAGCGGTTTTTGGTCGGGCCTAATGCGGCTCTACGAATGGTGAGGCCTGAACAAGTACAGGCGATAGTAGATTGGGTTGCTGACAGTGCCTCCAGTTCCTTCACATTGTCTCCTACCCAGTCTCCTGCTGAAAGATCAGAGTTGGCACCTGCAGCCCATGTCCATCAGTCTTTCTCCTCACCCCCTTGCAAATCAGCCAAGCAGTCTGAGCCCCAAGTCAAGCAGCAGTCTCTTCTGCTTTTTGATGACTCTGTTAGCAGGGTTTCCCAGGGCCTTCCACCTAGCCCTGCTCCAGAAATGGAAGAGATTGAGTGCACCGATGCCCAACCACATATCTTTTAAGATGAGTACGTTGATAAAGATAAACACAGGTGCCAACTGCTGGGACTTTCGAAAGTGTGCAGACCGACAAGAAGGGCAGGGGTGAAGACTAGGTGGAAGATGATGAGGAGGACGATGAGGTCCTCGACCCCACATGGGAAGGTCATGCGAGTGACTTATGTAGTTCGGAGGAAGAGGCGGTGGTCGCACAGAGCCACCAGCACAGCAGAAGAGGGAGCAGGGTGCAAAAGCAGAGCGGCCGTCCTCTAGACAGTACGCTTGCTACTGCCCACTGCAGTAAGGGACCGAGCACACCAAAGCCAGCTCCAAGGAGTTCCCTGGCGTGGCAGTTCTTCAGACAATGTGCTGACGACAAGACACGAGTAGTTTGCACGCTGTGCAATCAGAGCCTGAAGCGAGGCATAAACGTTCTCAACCTGGGTACAACCTGCATGACCAGGCATTTAAGTGCTAAGCACGATCTAAAGTGGAGTAGACACCTTAAAAACCAAGAAAGGTCTCTGGCTCCTACTGCTTCCTCTTCTGCTGCAGTCTCGGCCTCTTCATCCACCTCTGGAGTGACAGTGCCACCTGCCACCCCGCGAACAGAGGATCTTCCAGCAACACCACCACCTGGGTCACCAAGCATCTCCACAATGTCCCACGGAAGTGTTCAGCTCTCCATCTCCCAAACACTGGCGAGGAAGAGGAATTACGCCCCTACCCACCTGCGATCCCTAGCCCTGAATGCCAGCATTTCTAAATTACTGGCTTTTGAAATGCTGTCATTCCATCTGGTGGAGACGGATAGTTTTAAAGTGCCCAGCCACCACTACTTTTCCAGGCGAGCCATCCCTTCCCTGCACAACCAAGCAGGGGACAAAATCAGGTGTGCATTGCGCAATGCCATCTGTGGCAAGGTGCACCTCACTACGGATACGTGGACCAGTAAGCACGGTAAGGGACGTTATATCTCCATAACAGCACACTGGGTAAATGCAGTGGTGGCTGGACCTGAGGCGGATAGCAGTTTGGCGCATGTCCTTCCACCACCGAGTATTGCAGGGCGCTTCAGTTTGCCTCCAGTTGCTTCCTCCTCCTACTCCGCTTCTTCATCCTCTACCGGCTCTTCATCCGGTCAGCGTAACACCTTCACACCTTCACAACCAACTTCAGCACAGCCAGGGGTAAACGACAGCAGGCAGTTTTAAAACTTATCTGTTTGGGGGACAAACCCCACACCGCGCAGGAGCTGTGGACCGGCCTTGAACAACAGACAGATGAGTGGTTGGTGCCAGTGAGCCTAAAGCCCGGCCTGGTGGTGTGCGATAATGGGCGAAATCTCGTAGCAGCTCTGGGACTAGCCGGTTTGACGCACATTCCTTGCCTGGCGCATGTGCTGAATTTGGTGGTGCAGAGATTCCTTAAAAATTACCCCGATATGTCAGAGCTGCTGCATAAAGTGCGGGCCGTCTGTGCGCGCTTTCGGCCTTCTCACCCTGCTGCTGCTCGCCTGTCAACGCTGCAGCATAACTTCGGCTTTCCCGCTCACCGCCTCATATGCGACGTGCCCACAAGGTGGAATCCACCTTGCACATGCTGGCAAGACTGTGCGAGCAGCAGCAGGCGATAGTGGAGTTTCAGCTGCAGCCCGCACTGGTGAGTCGCTCGGCGGAACAGCACCACTTCATGGATGGGCCTCCATGCGAGACCTGTGTTCCTTGTTGCGCTGTTTCAAGTACACTACCAACATGGCCAGTGCCGATAACGCCGTTCTCAGCGTAACTATCCCACTTCTATGCCTCCTTGAAAAAAAGTCTGCTGGCGATGATGGAAGAGGATGTGGCACAGGTGGAGGAGGAGGAAGAGGGATCATTTCATAGGGTTTCCGGCCAGTCATTCACAAGTGGTTCCGAGGGTGGGTTCCTGCACCCACAAACGCCAGCTACACAATTGTCCAGCCAGGGCACAGTTCTGGAGGATGACGAGGTGGAGGATGAGGAGGAGGAGATGGAGGAAGAGGAACCATGTTCACAGCAGGGTGGCACCCAGACCAGCTCATGGCCATCACTGGTGCGTGGCTGGGGGTATACATAGGACACAGACGATACACCTCCCACAGAGGACAGCTTTTCATTGCCTTAGGGCAGCCTGGCACACATGAGCGATTACATGCTGCAGTGTCTCCGCAATGACCGCCGAGTTGCCTACATTCTAACTTGTGCTGATTACTGGTTGGCCACGCTGCTGGATCCCCGTTACAAGGACAACGTACCGTCCTTAATTCCGTCACTGGAACGTGATCGTAAGATGCGCGAGTTCAAGCGCATGCTGGTAGACGCGCTGCTGGTGGCATTCCCACCTGACAGCGGAGGCACAGTGGAAGCACAAGGCGAAGGCAGAGGAAGAGGTCGCCAATGCAGCTGGGGCACCGCCAGCACCTCAGAAGGCAGGGTTAGCATGGCCAAAATGTGGAAAAGCTTTGTCAGCACGCCACAACAACCAGCACCACCAGCTGATATGGAACGTCTTAGCAGGAGGCAGCATTTCACCAACATGGTGGGGCAGTATGTGTGCACACGCCTACACGTTCTGAATGACGGGTCTGCCCCATTAAACTTCTGGGTCTCCTAATTGGGCACATGGCCTGAGCTTGCCCTTTATGCCTTGGAGGTGCTGGCCTACCCTGCAGCCAGTGTATTATCTGAACGTGTGTTTAGCACGACAGGGGGCGTTATCACAGACAAGCGCAGCCGCCTGTCCACATCGAATGTGGACCAGCTCACGGTCATTAAAAAACCAGGCATGGATCCCACAGGACTTGTCCGTACCTTGTGCAGAATAGACTTGTATACCTGCCTTAACCAGCCATTGTTATACTGCAGCGCAATTGCTCATTCTTGTATTTTGTATATTTCACACTCTTTTGGAGTGTACCCTAATAAATAAATAATTAATACCAAAAACCAGTGTTGGCTACCTCGTCCTTCTCCACCGCCGCTTCCACCTACACCGCTACGTCCACTGCCTCCTCAAACTCCTACTCCATATGGAACTCCACCTCATACACAATTATTTATTTATTTTTGTACGTATTTTATTTTATGTCATTTCACTACTTTGTCAGTTACATTTTCTGGTGAAATTCACCAATTTTTGGGTGTGATGTACCACTGCTATACCTAGTAGACGTAAAAAAAAATAAAAAAAATTCTGTTACATTATCGGGTGAAATTTACAAATTTTTGGGTGTAATATACCCCTCTTCTACCTAGTTGACAGCTTAATAAATTTCAATAATTTTTCTTTTACATTTTTGGGTGACAATAAACAATTTTTTTCTGTCATAGACCCCTGCTCTGGCAAGTAGACAGGTTAATAAATTTCTGTAATTTTTCTGTTACATTCTTGGGTTGACATTTTACAATTTTGGACGTGAATAAACCCCTGCTCTGCATAGGTGACAGGGAATAAAATTTCAGAAATTCTTCTTTAATTGATGCGCGCCACCACCTTTTATTCAATGCGTAAACTTTAACAAGTTGTAAAACATTTGCGCTTCAATAACTTTTCCCACATTTGCGCTTCAGTAATTTTTCCCACATATGCTCTTCAGTAATTTGTCACACATTTGCGCCTCAATAGCTTCTCCCACATTTCCGCTTCATCCCATTGCAGCCATTGACCTCCCTTGGATGAGGTCTCCCTTTCTCACGCTCCTTCTCTGGCGTGGAACCCTGATTCGCCAATTACCATGATCAACATGGTAGGTTCAGAAAAGTACTTCGAAAGTTGATAGAGAAGATATCCAAATAGATGGTGTATGTCACTGGGGCACCTCTACATAGGTGATAGGAACATAAATTTAATAAAAAATCGTCAGTTACATTGTCACGTGACATTTTTCAAATTTTGCCGGATAGAAACCCCTGCTCTGCATAGTTGACAGGGAATAAAATTTAAGATCTTCATTAATTGATGCGCACCACATCCTTTCATTCAATGTTTAACCCCTTAAGTTCTCGGCCCTTTTTCACCTTCTGCACTTGGCCATTTTTTGCAAATCTGACCAGTGTCACTTTAAGTGCTGATAACTTTAAAACGCTTTGACTTATCCAGGCCATTCTGAGATTGTTTTTTCGTCACATAATGTACTTCATGACACTGGTAAAATTAAGTAAAAAAAATTCATTTTTATTTATAAAAAAAATACCAAATTTACCTAAAAAATTTAAAAAAAATCAAATTTCCAAAATTCTATTTCTCTACTTGTATAATACATAGTAATACCTCCAAAAATAGTTATTACTTTACATTCACCATATGTCTACTTCATGTTTGGAGCTTTTTGGGAATGATATTTTATTTTTTGGGGATGTTACAAGGCTTAGAAGTTTAGAAGCAAATCTTCTCCCCTCAAGGTATTCAAAACAGATTTTTCAAACTTTGTTAACCCTTTAGGTGTTCCACAAGAATTAATGGAAAATAGAGATACAATTTAAAAATTTTACTTTTTTGGAAGATTTTCCATTTTAATATTTATCTTTACTTTTACAAAGCAAAGGGTTAACAGCCAAACCAAACTCAATATTTATGGCCCTGATTCTGTAGTTTACAGAAACACCCCATATGTGGTCGTAAAATACTGTATGGGCACACGGCAGGGCTCAGAAGGAAAGGATTGCCATACGGTTTTTGGAATGCAGATTTTGCTAAACTGTTTTTTTTTTACACCATATCCCAATTGAAGCCCCCCTGATGCACCCCTAGAGTAGAAACTCCATTAACGTGACCACATCTAAGAAACTACACCCCTCAAGGTATTCAAAACTGATTTTACAAATGTCGTTAACCCTTTTGGCGTTCCACAAGAATTAATGGAAAATAGAGATACAATTTCAAAATTTCACTTTTTTGGAAGATTTTCCATTTTAATATATTTTTTTACTTTTACAAAGCAAGGGTTAACAGTACGGATGAGCGAACCCGAGCTGTATAGTTCGGGTTCGTACCGAATTTTGGGGTGTCCGTGACACGGACCCGAACATATTCGTAAAAGTCCGGGTTCGGGTTCGGTGTTCGGCGCTTTCTTGGCGCTTTTTGAAAGGCTGCAAAGCAGCCAATCAACAAGCGTCATACTACTTGCCCCAAGAGGCCATCACAGCCTTGCCTACTATTGGCATGGCTGTGATTGGCCAGTGCAGCATGTGACCCAGCCTCTATATAAGCTTGGGTCACGTAGCGCTGCACGTCACTCTGCTGATTCAAGCATAGGGAGAGGTTGCTGCTGCGACGTTAGGGCGAGATTAGGCAGATTAACTCCTCCAAAAGACTTCATTCTGTGATCGATCTGCAGCTGTGGATCATTGAAGTGCTAATATCGACTTGCTCACTTTTTTGAGGCTGCCCAGAGCGTTTTTAGATCACTTTTTTCTGTGGTGAACGGCGGCCATTTTGTGGCTTGTGGTGCGCCAGCACAAGCTATCACCAAGTGTATTTAACCATCAATAGTGTGGTTATTTTTTGGCCATATACTACATCAGCTGCAGGCTGAGCCTGTGTCACCGAAGTGCATTTAACCATCAACAGTCTGGTTATTTTTTGGCCATATACTACATCTGGTGCAGGCTGAGCCTGTGTCACCGAAGTGCATTTAACCATCAACAGTCTGGTTATTTTTTGGCCATATACTACATCTGGTGCAGGCTGAGCCTGTGTCACCCAAGTGCATTTAACCATCAATAGTGTGGTTATTTTTTGGCCATATACTACATCAGGGGCAAGTTGGGCCTGTCACCCAGCGCCTAAAAAATAGACCTGACATTTCTATTCAACCAAATTTGTACTGTTTTAGCTGGTCAAGTTATTTGTAGTGACCGTAAAAACACACTTTTTGTTCTGGGTTGAAAAACAATTCCCAAATTTGCCATTCTCAAAATAACTAGTTTCTGCTATATGAGGCCTACTTGAAATCTATCCCAAAAAGGATATCTTACATTGAAGGTGCTGATAGTGTCATTCAGAAAAATTTAACACACACGCTACCGTGCAGATACAAGTCTAATTTTGTGATTAAACCTATACCTGTCACACAGCGCAAAAAAAAACAGGCCTCACATTTCTATTGAACCAAATCTGTACTGTTTGAGCTGGTCAAGTTATTTGTAGTGACCGTAAAAGCACATTTTTTGTTCTGGGTTGAAAAACTATTCCCAAATTTGCAATTCTCAAAATAACTAGTTTCTGCTATATGAGGCCTACTTGAAATCTATCCCAAAAAGGATATCTTACATTCAAGGTGCTGATAGTGTCATTCAGAAAAATTTAACACACACGCTACCGTGCAGATTCCCAAATTTGCCATTCTCAAAATTGTGGTGAACGGGAACAATGAGGAAAACACCTAATAAGGGACGCGGACGTGGACACGGTCGTGGTGGTGTTAGTGGACCCTCTGGTGCTGGGAGAGGACGTGGCCGTTCTGCCACAGCCACACGTCCTAGTGAACCAACTACCTCAGGTCCCAGTAGCCAGCAGAATTTACAGCGATATTTGGTGGGGCCCAATGCCGTTCTAAGGATGGTAAGGCCTGAGCAGGTACAGGCATTAGTCAATTGGGTGGCCGACAGTGGATCCAGCACGTTCACATTATCTCCCACCCAGTCTTCTGCAGAAATCGCACAGATGGCGCATGAAAACCAAGCCCATCGGTCTGTCACATCACCCCCATGCATATCAGGGAAACTGTCTGAGCCTCAAGTTATGCAGCAGTCTCTTATGCTGTTTGTAGACTCTGCTGCCAGGGTTTCCCAAGGGCATCCACCTAGCCCTTCCCCAGGGGTGGAAGAGATAGAATGCACTAACGCACAACCACTTATTTTTCCTGTTGTTGAGGACATGGGAATACCACCTCAGCACGTCTCTGATGATGACGAAACACAGGTGCCAACTGCTGCGTCTTTCTGCAGTGTGCAGACTGAACAGGTGGTCAGGGATCAAGACTGGGTGGAAGACGATGCAGGGGACGATGAGGTCCTAGACCCCACATGGAATGAAGGTCGTGCCACTGACTTTCACAGTTCGGAGGAAGAGGCAGTGGTGAGACCGAGCCAACAGCGTAGCAAAAGAGGGAGCAGTGGGCAAAATCAGAACACCCGCCGCCAAGAGACTCCGCCTGCTACTGACCGCTGCCATCTGGGACAGAGCACCCCAAAGGCAGCTTCAAGGAGTTCCCTGGCATGGCACTTCTACAAACAATGTGCTGACGACAAGACCAGAGTGGTTTGCACGCTCTGCCATCAGAGCCTGAAGCGAGGCATTAATGTTCTGAACCTTAGCACAACCTGCATGACCAGGCACCTGCATGCAAAGCATGAACTGCAGTGGAGTAAACACCTTAAAAACAAGGAACTCACTCAGGCTCCCCCTGCTACCTCTTCTGCTGCTGCCGCCGCCTCGGCCTCTTCCTCCGCCTCTGGAGGAACGTTGGCACCTGCCGCCCAGCAAACATGGGATGTACCACCAACACCACCACCTGCGTCACCAAGCATCTCAACCATGTCACACGGCAGCGTTCAGCTCTCCATCTCACAAACATTTGAGAGAAAGCGTAAATTCCCACCTAGCCACCCTCGATCCCTGGCCCTGAATGCCAGCATTTCTAAACTACTGGCCTATGAAATGCTGTCATTTAGGCTGGTGGACACACACAGCTTCAAACAGCTCATGTCGCTTGCTGTCCCACAGTATGTTGTTCCCAGCCGTCACTACTTCTCCAAGAGAGCCGTGCCTTCCCTGCACAACCAAGTGTCGGATAAAATCAAGTGTGCACTGCGCAACGCCATCTGTGGCAAGGTCCACCTAACCACAGATACGTGGACCAGTAAGCACGGCCAGGGACGCTATATCTCCCTAACTGCACACTGGGTAAATGTAGTGGCGGCTGGGCCCCAGGCGGAGAGCTGTTTGGCGCACGACCTTCCGCCGCCAAGGATCGCAGGGCAACATTCTTTGCCTCCTGTCTCCTCCTCCTCCTACTCAGCTTCCTCCTCCTCTTCTTCCACCTGCTCATCCAGTCAGCCACACACCTTCACCACCAACTTCAGCACAGCCCGGGGTAAACGTCAGCAGGCCGTTCTGAAACTCATATGTTTGGGGGACAGGCCTCACACCGCACAGGAGTTGTGGCGGGGTATAGAACAACAGACCGACGAGTGGTTGCTGCCGGTGAGCCTCAAGCCCGGCCTGGTGGTGTGCGATAATGGGCGAAATCTCATTGCAGCTCTGGGACAAGCCGGTTTGACGCACATCCCTTGCCTGGCGCATGTGCTGAATTTGGTGGTGCAGAAGTTAATTCGCAACTACCCCGACATGTCAGAGCTGCTGCATAAAGTGCGGGCCGTCTGTTCGCGCTTCCGGCGTTCACACCCTGCCGCTGCTCGCCTGTCTGCGCTACAGCGTAACTTCGGCCTTCCCGCTCACCGCCTCATATGCGACGTGCCCACCAGGTGGAACTCCACCTTGCATATGCTGGACAGACTGTGCGAGCAGCAGCAGGCCATAGTGGAGTTTCAGCTGCTGCACGCACGGGTCAGTCGCACTGCGGAACAGCACCACTTCACCACCAATGACTGGGCCTCCATGCGAGACCTGTGTGCCCTGTTGCGCTGTTTCGAGTACTCCACCAACATGGCCAGTGGCGATGACGCCGTTATCAGCGTTACGATACCACTTCTATGTCTCCTTGAGAAAACACTTAGGGCGATGATGGAAGAGGATGTGGCCCAGGAGGAAGAGGAGGAAGAGGGGTCATTTTTAGCACTTTCAGGCCAGTCTTTTCGAAGTGACTCAGAGGGAGGTTTTTTGCAACACCAGAGGCCAGGTACAAATGTGGCCACACAGGGCCCACTACTGGAGGACGAGGAGGACGAGGATGAGGATGAGGTGGAGGAGGATGAGGATGAAGCATGTTCACAGCGGGGTGGCACCCAAAGCAGCTCGGGCCCATCACTGGTGCGTGGCTGGGGGGAAACACAGGACGATGACGATACGCCTCCCACAGAGGACAGCTTGTCCTTACCTCTGGGCAGCCTGGCACACATGAGCAACTACATGCTGCAGTGCCTGCGCAACGACAGCAGAGTTGCCCACATTTTAACGTGTGCAGACTACTGGGTTGCCACCCTGCTGGATCCCCGGTACAAAGACAATGTGCCCCCCTTTCTTCCTACACTGGAGCGTGATAGGAAGACGCGCGAGTACAAGCGCACGTTGGTAGACGCGCTACTGAGAGCATTCCCAAATGTCACAGGGGAACCAGTGGAAGCCCAAGGCGAAGGCAGAGGAGGATCAAGAGGTCGCCAACGCAGCTGTGTCACGGCCAGCTCCTCTGAGGGCAGGGTTAGCATGGCAGAGATGTGGAAAAGTTTTGTCACCACGCCACAGCTAACTGCACCACCACCTGATACGGAACGTGTTAGCAGGAGGCAACATTTCACTAACATTGTGGAACAGTACCTGTGCACACCCCTCCACGTACTGACTGATGGTTCGGCCCCATTCAACTTCTGGGTCTCCAAATTGTCCACGTGGCCAGAGCTAGCCTTTTATGCCTTGGAGGTGCTGGCCTGCCCGGCGGCCAGCGTTTTGTCTGAACGTGTATTCAGCACGGCAGGGGGCGTCATTACAGACAAACGCAGCCGCCTGTCTACAGCCAATGTGGACAAGCTGACGTTCATAAAAATGAACCAGGCATGGATCCCACAGGACCTGTTCATCCCTTGTGCAGATTAGATATTAACTACCTCCCCTTAACAATATATTATTCTACTCCAGGGCACTTCCTCATTCAATACTATTTTTATTTTCATTTTACCATTATATTGCGGGGCAACCCAAAGTTGAATAAACCTCTCCTCTGCCTGGGTGCCGGGGCCTAAATGTGTGACAGTGGCCTGTTCCAGTGGTGGGTGACGTGAAGCCTGATTCTCTGCTATGACATGATGACTGATTCTGCGCTGACATAAGGCCAGATTCTCTGTTACGGGACATCTCTCTTCTGCCTGGGTGCCGGGGCCTAAATGTGTGACAGTGGCCTGTTCCAGTGGTGGGTGACGTGAAGCCTGATTCTCTGCTATGACATGAAGACTGATTCTGCGCTGACATAAGGCCAGATTCTCTGTAACGGGACCTCTCTCCTCTGTCTGGGTGTCGGGGCCTAAATATATGACAGTGGCCTGTTCCAGTGGTGGGTGACGTGAAGCCTGATTCTCTGCTATGTAATGAAGACTGATTCTGCGCTGACATAAGGCCAGATTCTCTGTTACGGGACCTCTCTCCTCTGTCTGGGTGCCGGGGCCTAAATATGTGACAGTGGCCTGTTCTAGTGGTGGGTGACGTGAAGCCTGATTCTCTGCTATGACATGAAGACAGATTCTGTGCTGACATAAGGCCAGATTCTCTGTTACGGGACCTCTCTCCTCTGCCTGGGTGCCGGGGCCTAAATATGTGACAGTGGCCTGTTCCAGTGGTGGGTGACGTGAAGCCTGATTCTCTGCTATGACATGAAGACAGATTCTGTGCTGACATAAGGCCAGATTCTCTGTTACGGGACCTCTCTCCTCTGCCTGGGTGCCGGGGCCTAAATGTGTGACAGTGGCCTGTTCCAGTGGTTGGTGACGTGAAGCCTGATTCTCTGATATGACATGAAGACTGATTCTGCGCTGACATAAGGCCAGATTCTCTGTTATGGGACCTCTCTCCTCTGTCTGGGTGCCGGGGCCTAAATATGTGACAGTGGCCTGTTCCAGTGGTGGGTGACGTGAAGCCTGATTCTCTGCTATGACATGAAGACAGATTCTGTGCTGACATAAGGCCAGATTCTCTGTTACGGGACCTCTCTCCTCTGCCTGGGTGCCTGGTCCTAAATATGTGACAGTGGCCTGTTCCAGTGGTGGGTGACGTGAAGCCTGATTCTCTGCTATGACATGAAGACTGATTCTGCGCTGACATAAGGCCAGATTCTCTGTTACGGGACCTCTGTCCTCTGTCTGGGTGCCGGGGCCTAAATATGTGACAGTGGCCTGTTCCAGTGGTGGGTGACGTGAAGCCTGATTCTCTGCTATGACATGAAGACTGATTCTGCGCTGACATGAAGCCAGATTCTCTGCTATGGCATGAAGAGACTGATTCTCTGCTGATATGAAGCCAGATTCTTTGCTATGGCATGAAGAGACTGATTCTCTGCTGACGTGAAGTCAGATTCTCTGCTATGGGACCTCTGTCCAATTGATATTGGTTAATTTTTTATTTTTTTATTTTATTTTAATTCATTTCCCTATCCACATTTGTTTGCAGGGGATTTACCTACATGTTGCTGCCTTTTGCAGCCCTCTAGCTCTTTCCTGGGCTGTTTTACAGCCTTTTTAGTGCCCAAAAGTTCGGGTCCCCATTGACTTCAATGGGGTTCGGGTTCGGGACGAAGTTCGGGTCGGGTTCGGATCCCGAACCCGAACATTTCCGGGAAGTTCGGCCGAACTTCTCGAACCCGAACATCCAGGTGTTCGCTCAACTCTAGTTAACAGCCAAACAAGACTCAATATTTATGGCCCTGATTCTGTCGTTTACAGAAACACCCCATATGTGGTCGTAAACTACTGTACGGGCACACGGCAGGGCGCAGAAGGAAAGGAATGCCATACTGTTTTTGGAAGGCAGATTTTGCTGGACTGTTTTTTTTGACACCATGTCCCATTTGAATCCCCCCTGATGCAACCCTAGAGTATAAACTCCATAAAAGTGACCGCATCTAAGAAACTACACCCCTCAAGGTATTCAAAACAGATTTTACAAGCGTTGTTAACCCTTTAGGTGTTCCACAAGAGTTATTGGCAAATGGAGATGAAATTTCAGAAATTCAATTTTTGGCAAATTTTCCATTTTAATCAATTTTTCCCAGTAACAAAGCAAGGGTTAACAGCAAAACAAAACTCAATATTTATGGCCCTGATTCTATAGTTTACAGAAACACCCCATTTGTGGTCGTAAACAGCTGTACGGGCACACGGCAGGGCGCAGAAGGAAAGGAATGCCATACGGTTTTTGGAAGGCAGATTTTGCTGGACTGTTTTTTTTACACCATGTCCCATTTGAAGCCCCCCTGATGCACCCCTAGAGTAGAAACTCCAAAAAAGTGGCCCCATTTTTGAAACTACGGGATAGGGTGACATAATTGTTGGTACTAGTTTAGGGTACATATGATTTTTGGTTGCTCTATATTACACTTTTTGTGAGTCAAGATAACAAGAAATAGCTGTTTTGGCACCGTTTTTATTTTTTGTTAGTTACAACATTCATCTGACAGGTTAGATCATGTGATCTTTTTATAGACCAGGTTGTCACGGATGCGGCAATACCTAATATGTATACTTTTTTTTATTTATGTAAGTTTTACACAATGATTTCATTTTTGAAGCAAAAAAAAAATCATGTTTTAGTGTTTCCATAGTCTGAGAGCCATAATTTTTAAACGATTACCTTGGGTAGGGTATGATTTTTGCGGGAGGAGATGACGGTTTTATTGGCACTATTTTGGGGTGCGTGTGACTTTTTGATCGCTTGCTATTACACTTTTTGTGATCTAAGGTGACAAAAAATTGTTTATTTAGCACAGTTTTTATTTTTTATTTTTTAGGTCATGTGATATCTTTATAGAGCCGGTCGATACTAACGCGGCAATACCAAATATGTATACTTTTTTATTTTATTTATGTAAGTTTTACACAATAACAGCTTTTTTAGTGTCTCCATATTCTGAGCCATAGTTTTTTTTTATTTTTTGGGCAATTGTATGAGGTAGGGGCTCATTTTTTGCGGGATGAGGTGTCGGTTAGATTGGTACTATTTTGGTGAGCAAACGCCTGTTGTACTTTTTGTGATGTAAGGTGACAAAAAATGGTTTATTTATTTTTTATTTTTTACGGTGTTCATCTGAGGGGTTAGGTCATGTGATATGTTTATAGAGCCGGTCGATACGGATGCGGCGATACCTAATATGTATACTTTTTTATTTCCCCCTAATTTTTACCAATTTATTTTTACTTTATTTGGGGAAAATGTTGTTTTTGTTTATTTTTACTTGAAACTTATAATTTTTTGGGGGGGAAACTTTATTTTTTCAACTTTTTTTTTCACTTTATTTTTTGTCCCACTTTGGGACTTGAACTTTTGGGGGTCTAATCCTTTACAATGCATTCCAATACTTCTGTATTGGAATGCATTGGCTGTATGAGTAATACGGTGATGGACCATGTGATTGGACCATGTGATCTGACATCACCACAGGTCCTTTAGCCGGCAGCTCATGATTAAAGAAGTAAGAAGAGACCGGCAGCTATGCGATCAAGAGGAGAAGGTGAGTTAATTATTTTTTATTTTTTAACCCTCAATTGACCACTTACTAAGCATTCTGTATTAAAGAATGCTATTATTTTCCCTTATAACCATGTTATAAGGGAAAATAATAACATCTACACAACACCAAACCCAAACCTGAACTTCTGTGAAAAAGTTTGGGTCTGGGTACCACAGTCAGTTTTTTATCACGCGCGTGCAAAACGCATTGCACCCGCGCTATAAAAACTGAACAACGGAACACAATCGCAGTCAAAACTGACTGCAATTGGGTACCTACTCGCGCGGGTTTGCCGCAACGCATCCGGACCTTATCCGAACACGCTCGTGTGAACTCAGCCTAATACAGGTTATATTAATTGCATTGTAAATTCAACTTAGAGCTGGGTTCCTAAGGCCCCTTTCACACGGGCGAGTATTCCGTGCGGATGCGATGCGTGAGTTGAACGCATTTCACCCGCACTGAATACCGACCCATTCATTTCTATGGGGCTGTTCACATGAGCGGTGATTTTCACGCATCACTTGTGCGTCGCTTGAAAATCGCAGCATGGTCTATATTCTGCGTTTTTCACGCAACGCAGGCCCCATAAAAGTGAATGGGGTTGCGTGAAAATCGCAAGCATCCGCAAGCAAGTGCGGATGCGGTGCGATTTTCATGCACGGTTGCTAGGAGATGATCGGGATGGAGACCCGATCATTATTATTTTCCTTTATAACATGGTTATAAGGGGAAATAATAGCATTCTGAATACAGAATGCATAGTAAAATAGCGCTGGAGGGGTTAAAAAAAATAAAAAAATTATTTAACTCACCTTAGTCCACTTGATCGCAATGCCCGGCATCTCCTTCTGTCTCCTTTACTGAACAGGACCTGTGGTGAGCATTCATTACAGGTCAAGGACCTGTGGTGACGTCACTCCGGTCATCACATGATCCATCACATGATCTTTTACCATGGTGATGGATCATGTGATGACCGGAGTGACGTCACCACAGGTCCTTGACCTGAAATGAATGCTCACCACAGGTCCTGTTCAGTAAAGGAGACAGAAGGAGATGCTGGGCATCGCGATCAAGTGGACTAAGGTGAGTTAAATTTTTTTTTTTTTTTTTTTTTACCCCTCCAGTGCTATTTTACTATGCATTCTGTATTCAGAATGCTATTATTTTCCCTTATAACTATGTTATAAGGGGAAATAATACAATCTACAGAACACCGATCCCAAGCCCGAACTTCTGTGAAGAAGTTCGGGTACCAAACATGCGCGATTTTTCTCACGCAAGTGCAAAACGCATTACAATGTTTTGCACTTGCGCTGAAAAATTGCGGGTGTTCCCGTAACGCATCCGCACATTTTCCCGCAACGCCCGTGTGAAAGAGGCATAATGGTTGTATTGCTAGAATATAACGAAGATTGAGAATATAGTGCTATATTCGTTATAAGCAAAATTTTATGTTCGCGACATCTCTACCCGCCGGGCGGCGGTGATCGGAACAACACATGACGTACCGGTACGTCATGGGTCCTTAAGGACTCGGGAACCATGCCGTACCAGTACGTCATGGGTACCTAAGGGGTTAAACTTTAAAAAGTTGTCCCACTTTTACGCTTTAATACTTTGTCCCATATTTCCGCTCTATAATTTTAAATTTGAAAAAATTAATCCTCCCTTGAATGTGGTCTCTCTTTCTCACACTCCCTCTCTGGCATGTAACCCTGATTCGCCGATAACCGTGATCAACATGGTAGGCTCAGAAAAGAACATTGAAAGTTGATAGAGAAGATATCCAAATGGATGGTGGATGTCACTGGGGCACCTCTACATAGGTGACAGGAAGATAAATTTTAAAAAATCGTCTGTTACATTGTCAGGTGACATTTTTCATATTTTGCCGGATAGAAACACCTGCTCTGCATAGTTGACAGGGAATTAAATTTAAGAAATTCTTCATTAATTGATGCGCGACACATCCTTTTATTCAATGCTTAAACTTTAAAAAGTTGTCCGCTTTTACGCTTTAATTCTTTGTCCTATATTTCCGCTCTATAATTTTAAATTTGAAAAAAAAATAATCCTCCCTTGGATGTGGTCTCTCTTTCTCACGCTCCCTCTCTGGCGTGGAACCCTGATTCGCCGATAACCGTGATCAACATGGTAGGCTCAGAAAAGAACATCGAAATTTGATAGAGAAGATATCCAAATGGATGGTGGACGGCACAGGGATGTGCGATCAGGCAGAAGTTAGCTAGAGTCAACAAAGCGGCAGTAGGCCATCTCCTACATTAATAACAGGGCATCTTAAGTCCTGGATTGTTATTTATCGTCACTACCTCCCCGAGTCGGGAGTGGGTAATTGCCGCGCGCCCCCTCCTTAACTTGAAGCTTATGCTTCAATACTTTGTCCCACATTTCCGCTCGATTACATTTAATTTCATCCATTCACCTCCCTTGTATGTGGTATCCTTTTCTCAGGCTCCCTCTCCGGCCTGGAAACCTGATTCCCCGCCACCCGTGATCACCATGGTAGGCGCATAAAAGAACATCGAAAGTTGATAGAGCAGATATCAAATTGGATTGTGAACATCACGGGGACGTGCGACATGGTGTGGCAGTAAGTATGCACACGCCTACACGAACTGACTGACAGGGGTCAGACCCTGCAACTTCTGGGTCTCCAAACTGGGCACATGGCCTGAGCTTGCCCTTTACCCCTTGGAGGTGCTGGCCTGCCCTGCAGCCAGCGTATTGTCTGAACGTGTGTTTAGCACGACTGAAGGAGGTTATCACAGGTTATATTTCCCAATGTTTTGGGGTGTACCCAAATTTAAAAAAATCTAAATAAATTTAAAACCAAAAAGCTGTGTAGGCTACGTCCTCCTCCTCCACCGCCGCTTCCACATCCACCGCCACATCCACCGCCTCCTCAACCTCCTACTCCATATGGACCTCGTCCTCCTACATCAAGATTATTATTTTTTATTTTTACGTATTTTATTTTATTTAGTCATTTCCCTATCCACATTTGTTCTCAGAGCACTTGCCATTCTCTTAACCACATTTTGATGTCATTTGCAGCCCTCTAGGCCTTTCCATGACATTTTTACAGCCATTTTAGTGCTTAAAAGTTCAGGTCCCCATTGACAATGGGGTTCGGGGTCAAATTCGGGTCAAGTTTGGATCCTGAACTCAAACTTTTTTTGAAGTTCAGCCGAACCTGTCGAACCCGAACATCCAGGTGTCTGCTCACTTCTAATTGCTATTATCGAAGGAAAAATTTATTCCCAAGTTTATCAAGACATTTTGCAGGAGAACTTAAACCATCTGTCCACCAGCTGAAGCTAAACAAAAGATGGGTGTTGCAACAGGACAATGACCCAAAGCATAGAAGTAAATCAACAA
The DNA here is from genome assembly GCF_905171765.1 of Bufo bufo. NCBI lineage: Eukaryota > Metazoa > Chordata > Amphibia > Anura > Bufonidae > Bufo > Bufo bufo. Next base: position 123,167,378 of record NC_053396.1, on the reverse strand, counting down.
CAGAATGGCTTAAACAGAAGAAAATACGCATTCTGGAGTGGCCAAGTCAGAGTCCTGACCTCAACCCGATTGAGATGCTGTGGCATGACCTCAAGAAAGCGATTCACACCAGACATACCAAGAATATTGCTGAACTGAAACAGTTCTGTAAAGAGGAATAGTCAAGAATGACTCCTGACTAGAGTTGAGCGGATACCTGGATGTTCGGGTTCGACGAGTTCGGCCGAACTTGAAAAAAAAGTTCGGGTTCGGGACCCGAACTTGACCCCGAACCCCATTGAAGTCAATGGGGACCCGAACTTTTGGGCACTAAAATGGCTCTTAAATAGTCCTGGAATGGGCTAGAGGGCTGCAAAAGGCATCAAAATGTGCTTAACCCCTTAAGGACATAGGACGTACCGGTACGCCCTATTTCCCGAGTCCTTAAGGACCAAGGACGTACCGGTACGTCCTAACTTTAAATAGGCATTCCGGCACCCCAGGGGTTAATCTGAACAGGATGCCGGCTGAAATCATTCAGCCGGCATCCTGTCACAACGCCAGGGGGGGTCATGTGACCCCCCCGTGTTGGCGATCGCAGCAAACCGCAGGTCAATTCAGACCTGCGGTTTGCTGCGCTTTTTGAAGTTTCTGATCCCCGCGGTCAGATCAGAAACTTTACAGTGCCTAAAATCAATATTTTTCACCCCCCCCCTGCACCCCTGCACGATTTGATGCCGGCGGGTGGTGCAGGGGGGGTGTATCATGCGGTGGGGGCGTTGCAGGAGGCGGGCGGTGCGGCAGGCGGGATCGCGATCCCCCGCCCGCCTCCCCATGAACGATCGTTGGCTTCTAGTGGTTATACCAGGGTGCCAGCACATTGCTGGCACCCTGGTATAAACGGCTGACATCTGTGCAGATGTCAGCCGTTTAACCCTTTCCATACCGCTGTATGGAAAAAGTTAACTGTCATCGGTCAGGGAGCTCCCTCCCTCTCCATCGGGGGGCTGCTGTGCCTTTGCAGCCACCCGATGGAGAGGGAGAGAGCCCCCCGACAGCCCCCCTCAGCCCTGTGCTTACCCTTCCCCGTCTGCGAAGTTGTGGCAGACGGGGAAGGTTCCCATGGCAACAGGACGCCTGCTCAGGCGTCCTGCTGTCCATGGTGCTGAACAGATCTATGCTAAAAGCATAGATCTGTTCAGTGTAAGTAAAATACAGTGCAGTACAATATATATTGTACTGTACTGTATTATACAGACATCAGACCCACTGGATCTTCAAGAACCAAGTGGGTCTGGGTCAAAAAAATGTAAAAAAAAGTGAAAAAAGTTAAGATAAAAAAAAAACCATTTATCACTGAATAAAAATTAAAAAAATAAAATAAACTACACATATTAGGTGTCGCCGCGTCCGTAACGACCTGATCTATAAAACGGTCATGTTATTTTCCCCACATGGTGAACGCCATAAAAATAAAAAAATAAAAACTATGAGAAAATTTAAATTTTGCCCACCCTACTTCCCAAAAAAGGTAATAAAAGTGATCAAAAAAGTCGCATGTACGCCAAAATAGTACCAATCAAACCGTCATCTCATCCCGCAAAAAATGAGACCCTCCTCAAGATAATCTCCCAAAAACTGAAAAAACTATGGCTCTTAGACTATGGAAACACTAAAACATGATTTTTTTTTGTTTCAAAAATGAAATCATTGTGTAAAACTTACATAAATAAAAATAAAGTATACATTTTAGGTATCGCCGCGTCCGTATCGACCGGCTCTATAAAAATATCCCATGACCTAACCCCTCAGGTGACCACCGTAAAAAAAAAAAAACGGTGTAAAAAAACCATCTTACGTCACAAAAAGTGTAATAGCAAGCGATCAAAAAGTCATATGCACCCCAAAATAGTGCCAATCAAACCGTCATATCATCCCGCAAAAAATGAGACCCTACTCAAGATAATCGCCCAAAAACTGAAAAAACTATGGCTCTTAGACTATGGAGACACTAAAACATTTTTTTGGTTTTAAAAATGAAGTTATTGTATAAAACTTACATAAATAAATACATATTAGGTATCGCCGCGTCCGTGACAACCTGCTCTATAAAATTACCACATGATCTAACCTGTCAGATGAAAGTTGTAAATAACAAAAAAAACAACTTGCCAATAAAGCTATTTCTTGTTACCTTGCCGCACAAAAAGTGTAATATAGATCAACCAAAAATCATATGTACCCTAAACTAGTACCAACAAAACTGCCACCCTATCCTGCCGTTTTTAAAATGGGGTCACTTTTTTGGAGTTTCTACTCTAGGGGTGCATCGGGGGGCTTCAAATGGGACATGGTGTAAAAAAAAACAGTCCAGCAAAATCTGCCTTCCAAAAACCGTATGGCGTTCCTTTCCTTCTGCGCCCTGCCGTGTGCCTGCACAGCGGTTTACAACCACATATGGGGTGTTTCTGTAAACTACAGAATCAGGGCCATAAATAATGAGTTTTGTTTGGCTGTTAACTCTTGCTTTGTAACTGGAAAAAAAATATTAAAATGGAAAATCTGCCAAAAATGTGAAATTTTGAAATTGTGTCTCTATTTTCCATTAAATCTTGTGCAACACCTAATGGGTTAACAAAGTTTGTAAAATCAGTTTTGAATACTTTGAGGGGTGTAGTTTCTTAGATGGGGTCACTTTTATGGAGTTTCTACTCCAGGGGTGCATCAGGGGGGCTTCAAATGGGACATGGTGTCAAAAAAACAGTCCAGCAAAATTAGCCCTCCAAAAACCAAACGGCGCACCTTTCACTCTACGCCCCGCTGTGTGGCCATACAGTAGTTTACGGCCACATATGGGGTGTTTCTGTGAACAGCAGAGTCAGGGCAATAAAGATACAGTTTTGTTTGGCTGTTAACCCTTGCTTTGTTAGTGGAAAAAATGGGTTAAAATTGAAAATTAGGCAAAAAAATGAAATTCTCAAATTTCATCTCCATTTGCCAATAACTCTTTTGCAACACCTAAAGGGTTAACGACGCATGTAAAATCAGTTTTGAATACCTTGAGGGGTGTAGTTTCTTAGATGGGGTCACTTTTAGGGAGTTTCTCCTCTAGGGGTGCATCAGGGGGCTTCAAATGGGACATGGTGTAAATAAACCAGTCCATAAAAATCTGCCTTCCAAAAACCAAACGGCGCACCTTTCACTCTACGCCCCGCTGTGTGGCCGTACAGTAGTTTACGGCCACATATTGGGTGTTTCTGTAAACGGAAGAGTCAGGGCAATAAAGATACAGTCTTGTTTGGCTGTTAACCCTTGCTTTGTTAGTGGAAAAAATGGGTTAAAATGAAAAATTAGACAAAAAAATGAAATTCTCAAATTTCCTCCCCATTTGCCAATAACTCTTGTGCAACACCTAAAGGGTTAACAATGTATGCAAAATCAGTTTTGAATACCTTGAGGGGTGTAGTTTCTTAGATGGGGTCATTTTTGGGTGGTTTCTATTATGTAAGCCTCGCAAAGTGACTTCAAACCTGAACTGGTCCCTAAAAATTTAGTTTTTGTAAATTTTGGAAAAATTTCAAGATTTGCTTCTAAACTTCTAAGCCTTATAACATCCCCAAAAAATAAAATATCATTCCCAAAACAATTCAAGCATGAAGTAGACATATGGGGAATGTAAAGTCATCACAATTTTTTTGGGTATTACTATGTATTACATAAGTAGAGAAACTGAAACTTTGAAATTTGCAAATTTTTCCAAATTTTTGGTAAATTTGGTATTTTTGTGTGCAAAAAAAATAATTTTTTTGACTTCATTTTACCAGTGTCATGAAGTACAATATGTGACGAAAAAACAATCTCAGAACGGCCTGGATAAGTCAAAGCGTTTTAAAGTTATTAGCACTTAAAGTGACACTGGTCAGATTTCCAAAAAATGGCCTGGTCCTTAAGGTGAAAATGAGCCCGGTCCTTAAGGGGTTAAGAGCATGGCAACTGTTCTGCAAACAAATGTGGATAGGGAAATGACTTAAAATAACATAAAATACAGAAAAATTAAAAATAACAATCTGGATCTAGGAGTAGGAGGTTGAGGAGGCGGTGGATGGGTGGATGTGGCGGTGTAGGTTGACGTGGCGGTGTGAGTGGAAGCGGCGGTGAAGGAGGAATAGGTAACCAACACTGATTTGTGTTATTTTTTATTTTTAAATATTGGGACATATAACAAAATAAAACAAAGAATAAATGCACTTGAGTACAAGAATGGATGGTTGAGGCTGGTATAAAGGCCTATTCTGCACAAGGTACGGACAAGTCCTGTGGGATCCATGCCTGGTTCATTTTAATAAACGTAAGCTTGTCCACATTGGCTGTAGCCTGTGATAATGCTCTCTGCCTTGCTAAACACACGTTCATACTATACACTGGCTGCAGGGCAGGTCAGCAAATCCAAGGCTGACAAAGCTTTTCCACATTTGGGCCATGCTAACCCTGCCTTCTCAGGTGCTGGCGGTGCCCCAGCTGCATTGGCGACCTCTTCCTCTTCCTCTGCCTTCGCCGTGTGCTTCCACTGTGCCCCCGCTGTCAGGTGGGAATGCCATCAGCAGCGTGCGCTTGTAGTCGCGCATCTTCCGATCAGTAACAGATGTTTTCACTAAATTTAGTTCCCTGTCAGCAATGCAGAGCAGGGGTTCATTCACGGTAAAAGGGGTTCATGTCACCCAGCAATACAACAGAGGATTTTGAGAGATTTAGGCCCCTGTCATCCAGGCACAGCAGGGGTTCATTCACGGCAAAAGGGGGTTCATGTCACCCAGCAATAGAACAGAGAATTTTGAGAGATTTAGGCCCATGTCACCCAGGCACAACAGGGGTTCATTCACGGAAAAAGTGGGTTCATATCACCTAGCAATAGAACAGAGGATTTTGAGAGATTTTGGCCCCTGTCACCCAGGCACAGCAGGGGTTCATTCACGGCAAAAGGGGCTTCATGTCACCCAGCAATAGAACAGAGGATTTTGAGGGATTTAGGCCCATGTCACCCAGGCACAGAAGGGGTTCATTCACGGCAAAAGGGGGTTCATGTCATCCAGCAATAGAACAGAGGATTTTGAGAGATTTAGGCCCATGTCACGCAGGCACAGCAGGGCTTCATTCACGGCAAAAGAGGGTTCATGTCACCCAGCAATAGAACAGAGGATTTTGAGAGATTTAGGCCCCTGTCGACCAGACACAGCAGGGGTTCATTCACGGCAAAAGGGGGTTCATGTCACCCAGCAATAGAACAGAGGATTTTGAGAGATTTAGGCCCCTGTCACCCAGGCACAGCAGGCGTTCATTCACGGAAAAAGGGGGTTCATGTCACCTAGCAATAGAACAGAGGATTTTGAGAGATTTAGGCACATGTCAACCAGGCACAGCAGGGGTTCATTCACGGCAAAAGGGGGTTCATGTCACCCAGCAATAGAAGAGAGGATTTTGAGAGATTTAGGCCCCTGTCACCCAGGCACAGCAGGGGTTCATTCACGGAAAAAGGGGCTTCATGTCCCCCGGCAATAGAACAGAGGATTTTGGGAGATTTAGGCCCAAGTCACCCAGGCACAGCAGGGGTTCATTCACGGAAAAAGGGGGTTCATGTCACCCAGCAATAGAACAGAGGATTTTGAGAGATTTAGGCCCCTGTCACCCAGGCACAGCAGAGCTTCATTCACGGCAAAAGAGGGTTCATGTCACCCAGCAATAGAACAGAGGATTTTGAGAGATTTAGGCCCCTGTCGACCAGACACAGCAGGGGTTCATTCACGGCAAAAGGGGGTTCATGTCACCCAGCAATAGAACAGAGGATTTTGAGAGATTTAGGCCCCTGTCACCCAGGCACAGCAGGCGTTCAGTCACGGAAAAAGGGGGTTCATGTCACCTAGCAATAGAACAGAGGATTTTGAGAGATTTAGGCACATGTCAACCAGGCACAGCAGGGGTTCATTCACGGCAAAAGGGGGTTCATGTCACCCAGCAATAGAACAGAGGATTTTGAGAGATTTAGGCCCCTGTCACCCAGGCACAGCAGGGGTTCATTCACGGAAAAAGGGGCTTCATGTCCCCCGGCAATAGAACAGAGGATTTTGGGAGATTTAGGCCCAAGTCACCCAGGCACAGCAGGGGTTCATTCACGGAAAAAGGGGGTTCATGTCACCCAGCAATAGAACAGAGGATTCTGAGAGATTTCGGCCCCTGTCACCCAGGCACAGCAGGGGTTCATTCACGGCATAAGGGGGTTCATGTCACCCAGCAATTGAACAAAGGATTTTGAGAGATTTAGGCCCCTGTCACCCAGGCACAGCAGGGGTTTGTATACGCCAAAAATGGTAAAATGTCATCCGACAATTGAAAATAAGAATTTTTTCAATTTAGGGAACTAAAATTGGTGCTTTTTTGCATTTAAATGGCTCTAAAATAGTCCTTGAAATGGCTAGAGGGATGTAAAAGGCAGTAAAATGTGCTTAAGAGCATGGCAACTTCTCTGCAAACAAATGTGGATAGGGAAATAATTTAAAATGAAATAAAATAACTAAAAATTTTAAATTATTAACCTGCAACTCAGAGAAGGTGGTGGATATGGAGTCAGAGGTTGAGGAGGCGGTGAATGTGGTGTTGTAGGTGAAGGCAGCAATGGAGGAGGAGGAGGTAGCCATCAATGTTTTATTTTATTTTTAATTGGGGTAGGTAGCCCCCAAAATATTGGGACAAATAAAAATAAAAAATAAAACAAAGAATCATTGCATTTGACTTGAGTACAAGAATGTATGTTTGATGGTGGTTTAAATGTCTATTCTGCACAAGGTACAGACAAGTTTTGTGGGAATCAAGCCTGGTTCATTTTAAGGAATGTGAGCTTGTCCACGTTGGCTGTGGACAGGCGGCTGCGTCTGTCTGTAATGACGCCTCCTGCCATGCTAAATACACGTTCAGACAGTACACTGGTTGCAGGGCAGGCCAGCACCTCCAAGGCATACAGGGAAAGCTCTGGCTATGTGGACAATTTAGAGACCCAGAAGTTGAATGGGGCAGAACCATCAGTCAGTACGTGTAGGTACTGTTCCACCATGTTGTTCAAATGCTGCCTCCTGCTAACACGCTCCATTTTAGCAGTTGGGGCCGGTTGTTGCGGCGAGGTGACAAAGCTTTTGCACATGTCGGCTATGCTATTTCTGCCTTCTGAGGTGCTGGCGCTGACACAGCTGCGTTGGCGACCTCTTCCTCCTTCCCTGCCTTCGCCTTGTGCTTCCACTTGTCCCCCGGCATCAGTCAGGAATGCTCTCAGGAGCGCTTCTACCAGCGTGCGCCTGTAGTCGCGCATCTTCCGATCACGCTCCAGTGAGGAAATTAAGGACGGCACATTGTCCTTGTAACGGGGATCCAGCAGGGTGGCCACCCAGTAGTCAGCACACGTTAAAATGTGGGCAACTCTGCAGTCGTTGCGCAGACACTGCAGCATGTAGTCGCTCATGTGTGCCAGGCTGCCTAGAGATAAGGACAAGCTGTCCTCTGTGGGAGGCGTATCGTCTGCGTCCTCCGTATCCCCCCAGCCACGCACCAGTGATGGGCCCGAGCTGCATTGGATGCCACCCCGCTGTGAACATGCTTCATCCCCATCCTCCTCCTCCTCGTCCTCCAGTAGTGGGCCCTGGCTGGCCAAATTTGTACCTGGCCTCTGCTGTTGCAAAAATCCTCTTTCTGAGCCACTTCTAAAAGACTGGCCTGAAAGTGTTAGAGATGACCCCTCTTCCTCCTCCTCGTCATGGGCCACATCCTCTTCCATCATCGCCCTAAGTGTTTTCTCAAGGAGACATAGAAGTGATATTGTAAGGCTGATAACGGCGTCATCGCCACTGGCCATGTTGGTGGAGTACTCGAAACAGCGCAACAGGGCACACAGGTCTCGCATGGAGGACCAGTCATTGGTGGTGAAGTGGTGCTGTTCCCAGTGCGACTCACCCGTGCGTGCTGCAGCTGAAACTCCACTATGGCCTGCTGCTGCTCGCACAGTCTCTCCAGCATGTGCAAGGTGGAGTTCCACCTGGTGGGCACGTCGCATATGAGGTGGTCAGCGGGAAGGCTAAAGTTACGCTGTAGAGCAGACAGCCGAGCGGCGGCAGGATGAGAACGCCGTGAGCGCGCACATACGGCCCACACTTTATGCAGCAGCTCAGTCATGTCGGGGTAGTTGTGAATGAATTTCTGCACCACCAAATTCAGCACATGCGCCAGGCAAGGGATGTGCGTCAAACCGGCTAGTCCCAGAGCTGCAACCAGATTTCGCCTATTATCGCACACCACCAGGCTGGGCTTGAGGCTCACTGGCAGCAACCACTCGTCGGTCTGTTGTTCTATACCCCGCCACAACTCCTGCGCGGTGTAATGCCTGTCCCCCAAACACATTAGTTTCAGAACGGCCTGCTGACGTTTACCCTAGGCTGTGCTGAATTTGGTGGTGAAGGTCTGTCGCTGACCGGATGAGGAGGTGGTAGAAGAGGAGGAGGAAGCCGAGTAGGAAGAGGAGGCAACAGGAGGCAAAGAATGATGCCCTGCGATCCTTGGCGAGGAAGGACGTGCGCCAAACAGCTCTCCGCCTGGGGCCTAGCCACCACTACATTTACCCAGTGTGCAGTTAGGGAGATATAGCGTCCGTAGCCGTGCTTACTGGTCCGCGTATCTGTAGTTAGGTGGACCTTGCCACAGATGGCTTTGCACAGTGCACACTTGTTTTTTTCCGATACTTGGTTGTGCAGGGTGGGCACGGCTCTCCTGGAGAAGTAGTGGCGGCTGGGAATGACGTACTGTGGGACATCAAGCGACATGAGCTGTTTGAAGCTGTCCGTCTCCACCAGCCTGAATTACAGCATTTCAAAGGCCAGCAGTTTAAAAATGCTGGCATTCAGGGACAGGGATCGAGGGTGGCTAGGTGGGAATTTACGCTTTCTCTCAAAGGTTTGTGAGATGGAGAGCTGAACGCTTCTGTGTGACATGGTGGAGATGCTTGGTGACGGAGGTGGTGTTGTTGGTGGCACATCCTCTGTTTGCTGGGTGGCAGGTGCCAACGTTCCTCCAGAGACGGAGGAAGAGGCCAAGGCAGCAGCAGAAGAGGGAGCAGGAGGGGCCTGAGCCCTTTCTTGGTTTTGAAGGTGCTTACTCCACTGCAGCCCATGTCTCGCATGTAGATGCCTGGTCATGCAGGTTGTGCTAAAGTTCAGAACGTTAATGTCTCGCTTTAGGCTCTGATGGCACAGCGTGCAAACCACTCGGGTCTTGTCGTCAGCACATTGTCTGAAGAAGTGCCATGCCAGGGAACTCCTTGAAGCTGCCTTTGGTGTGCTCGGTCCCTGGTAATGGTGGCCAGTAGCAGGCGAACTGTTTTGGCGACGGCTGCTCTGCTTTTGCACCCTGCTCCCGCTTTTGCTACGCTGTTGGCTCGGTCTCACCACTGCCTCTTTCTCCGAACTCTGAAAGTCAGTGGCACCACCTTCATTTCATGTGGGGTCTAGGACCTCATCGTCCCCTGCATCGTCTTCCACCCAGTCTTCCTCCCTGACCTCTTTTTCGGTTTGCACACTGCAGAAAGACGCAGCAGTTGGCACCTGTGTTTCGTCATCTTTAGAGACGTGCTAAGGTGGTATTCCCATGTCCTCATCAGGAAACATAAGTGGTTGTGCGTCAGTGCATTCTATGTCTTCCATCCCTGGGGAAGTGCTAGGTGGATGCCCTTGGGAAACCCTGCCAGCAGAGTCTTCAAACAGCAAAAGAGACTGCTGCATGACTTGAGGCTCAGACAGGTTCCCCGATATGCACGGGGGTGATGTGACAGACTGATAGGCATGGGTTTCAGGCGCCACCTGTGCGATTTCTGCAGAAGACTGGGTGGGAGATAATTTGATCGTGCTGGATCCACTGTCGGCCACCCAATTGACTAGCGCCTGTACTTGCTCAGGCTTTACCATCCTGAGAACGGCATTAGGCCCGACCAAATATTGCTGTAGATTTTGGCGGCTACTGGGACCTGAGGTAGTAGGTTCAGTAGGACGTGTAGCTGTGGCAGAACGGCGACGTCCTCTCCCTGCACCAGAGGCTCCACCAACACCACCACCACGACCACGTCCCTTATTAGATGTTTGCCTCTTAGCATTTACAAAGCAAAGTAAAAAGTTGTTAAGTCTGTTAAAAATAATTAACCGCCAATAAAAACCCTGATGTAGGGTATTGCACTACATTTTTTATTTTTAAACTCTATAAGACAGCGGTATTTGTGGCCTAAATGTGACACTCACTTATGCGCGTCTTATCCCAGATGTGCAGTATATCAGAGGGTTTTGTCACCCCTGTAACCAAAAAGCCTCATTTCTGGCCTAAATGTGACAGTCACTTATGCATGACTAATCCCAGATGTGCAGTACATTAGAGGGTTTTTTCACCCCAGTAAGCAAAAATATGTATTTCTGGCCTAAATGTGACAGTCACTTATGCTTGTCTAATCCCAGATGTGCAGTATATTAGAGGGGTTTTTCACCCCAGTAAGCAAAAAGCTGTATTTCTGTCCTAAATTTGACAGTCACTTATGCATGTGTAATCCTAGATGTGCAGTATATCAGAGTTTTTTTTTTTACCACAGTATGCCAGAGCCGTATTTCTGGCCTAAATGTGACAGTCACTTATGCATGTCTTATCCCAGATGTGCAGTATATTAGAGGGTTTTTTCACCCCAGTAACCAAAAAGCCGTATTTCTGGCCTAAATGTGACAGTCACTTATGGTTGTCTAATCCCAGATGTGCAGTATATTATTGGGTTTTTTCACCCCAGTAACCAAAAAGCTGTATTTCTGGCCTAAATGTGACAGTCACTTATGCTTGTCTAATCCCAGATGTGCAATATATTAGAGGGTTTTTTCACCACAGCATGCCAAAGCCTTATTTCTGGCCTAAATGTGACAGTCACTTATGCACGTCTTATCCCAGATGTGCAGTATATTAGAGGGTTTTTTGCACCCCAGTAACCAAAAAGCCGTATTTCTGGCCTAAATGTGACAGTCACTTATGCTTGTCTAATCCCATATGTGCAGTATATTAGAGGGTTTTATCACCCCAGTAACCAAAAAGCTGTATTTCTGGCCTAAATGTGACAGTCACTTATGCTTGTCTAATCCCAGATGTGCAATATATTAGAGGTTTTTTTTAACCACAGTATGCCAAAGCCGTATTTCTGGCCTAAATGTGACAGTCACTTATGCTTGTCTAATCCTAGATGTGCAGTATATTAGAGGGGATTTTCACCCCAGTAACCTAAAAACCGTATTTCTGGCCTAAATGTAACAGTCACTTATGGTTGTCTAATGCCAGATGTGCAGTATATTAGAGGTTTTTTTTACCCCAGTAACCAAAAAGCCGTATTTCTGGCCTAAATGTGACACTCACTTATGCACGTGTAATCCCAGATGTGCAATATATTAGAGGGTTTTTTCACCACAGTATGCCAAAGCCGTATTTCTGGCCAAAATGTGACAGTCACTTATGCAGGTCTTATCCCAGATGTGCAGTATATTAGAGTTTTTTTTTCACCTTAGTAATCAAAAAACTGTATTTCTGGCCTAAATGTGACAGTCACTTATGCTTGTCTAATCCCAGATGTGCAATATATTACAGGGTTTTTTCACCACAGTAACCAAAAAGCTATATTTCTGGCCTAAATGTGACAGTCACTTATGCTTGTCTAATCCTAGATGTGCAATATATTAGATGGGATTTTCACCCCAGTAACCTAAAAGCCGTATTTCTGGCCTAAATGTGACAGTCACTTATGCACGACTAATCCCAGATGTGCAGTATATTAGAGGGTTTTTTCACCCCAGTAAGCAAAAAGCTGTATTTCTGGCCTAAATGTGACAGTCACTTATGCACGTGTAATCCCAGATGTGCAATATATTAGAGGGTTTTTTCACCCCAGTAAGCAAAAAGCTGTATTTCTGGCCTAAATGTGACAGTTACTTATGCATGTGTAATCCCAGATGTGCAGTATATCAGAGGGGTTTTTTCACCCCAGTAAGCAAAAAGCTGTATTTCTGGCCTAAATGTGACAGTCACTTATGCACGTGTAATCCTAGATGTGCAATATATTAGAGGGTTTTTTCACCACAGTATGCCAAAGTCGTATTTCTGGCCTAAATGTGACAGTCACTTATGCAAGTGTAATCCCAGATGTGCAGTATATCAGAGGGTTTTTTCACCCCAGTAAGCAAAAAGCTGTATTTCTGGCCTAAATGTGACAGTCACTTATGCACGTGTAATCCCAGATGTGCAGTATATCAGAGGGTTTTTTCACCCCAGTAAGCAAAAAGATGCATTTCTGGCCTAAATGTGACAGACACTTATGCACGTCTTATCCCAGATGTGAAGTATATCAGAGGCTTTTTTCACCTCAGTATGCCAAAGCCGTATTTCTGGCCTAAATGTGACAATCACTTATTCACTTGTAATCCCAGATGTGCACTATATTTAACAGATGTATTTTTTTAACCCCAATAAGCAAAAAGCTGTATTTCTGGACTTATTATATACTTAGATATCCTGTGCTGGTGCACTATCGTTGCATAAAATGGCAGCCGATTATGTATTGATATTGACTAACTGAAGAAAAAAAAGTTTGTTTTCAGTAGTAGTTGGCTCAGGGCAGGCTTAAAAAAATAGTGTACTGCAGTATCAGACCTGAGCGCTGGTGATGATACCATCCCCTCTGGATCCCTCTGATGCCATCTCCTCAGGATCCCACTAGCAGACTCGGGCTTGCGCTCCGTGACGGGGAACAGCGCGATCCGCCGGTAACCTCTGCCTCTAATACTAGTAGTCTAAACTAACCGACAGGATGTACTTCTCTTCAATAAATAGCAATATTATAATATCATCGCGCCCATTCTCTATTCTGTGACCTGTAGCACACATCCCCCGCTGCCGGTCAGTGCCAGATCTGAGCGCTGTTGATGATGCGATCCGCTCTGGATCCCACCTGCAGACTCTAGTTTGCACCCTGCAGTGGGTGACAGCGCGACCCGCGGCCAACCTCTGTGTTTTCCCCTGCTGTCATTAGCTTAATAAAATATAGCAGGAGATTGTGAGTGCAAGGATAGGACTGTCCAAGCAAGTCCCTTCCCGACACATACAGACGCTTTATACCTTAATATATAAACACATCTCTGCTCCGCCTAGCAATTACATAGACCATATAGGTAGTAACTAGCAAATGTACAGCAACTAGCCTTTATCTCCGCTGTTAGTCAGGCAGATATGGGCGGCGTCTACCTGACATCACTAGTAACGTCATGCATACTGGCTCTCCGCCTACAAACCACTGACCTGCGCGCCAAAATACTGTTTAAAAGACGATCTCTTGACACTATTCTGTACATGCTATTATTGTCCTGATGAAGAGGGCTGTGCGCTCTCGAAACGCGTTGACTAAAGAATAAAAGTTTACTTCTCTTTTATTACTACTACGCGGAACATTGCCTCCTGTTTTCAGCGCCACTACAAAAGGTTCGAAAAAACTGCTATTTTTATCTTCTAAACTTTATCTCTCTTGCCACATCTGGGGAAGAGAAAAAGAACCTTGGCAGCAGTACAGGACCCCGCATGCTGGACGGGAAAATACTAGCAAAAGCTTCATACAGTTCTTGTGGCTCCTCACAACAATAAATGGTAAGCGCTTCTTATATATCGTGCCTTAAAACTGCCATACAGCCACACACATGAGGCGCGGCCTCCTGTCTCCTTTTTCTTCTCTTTTCATACTTCCACAAAATACAGATTGAGGGTTGCGATATACCTGCTTCCACCAAATATTGATTAAGGAGTTCTATATACCTGATTCCACAAAATACTGATTAAGGGGTTTGATATACCTGCTTCCACCAAATTCTGTTTGAGGCCTCTGATACACCTGCTTCCACAAAATACTGATTAGGGGATTGATATGCCTACCTCCACCAAATATTGATTGAGGCCTGCGATACACCTGCTTCCACAAAATACTGATTAAGCGTTTTGATATAACTGCTTCCACAAAATACTGATTGAGGGGTGCGATATACCTGCTTCCACCAAATATTGATTAAGGAGTACGATATACTTGCTACCACGAAATACAGATTGAGGGGTGCGATATACCTGCTTCCACAAAATACTGATTATGGGGTTTGATATACCTGCTTCCACAAAATACTGATTGAGGGGTGTGATATACCTACTTCCACAAAATACTGAATAAGGGGTTTGATATACCTGCTTCAACAAAATACAGATTGAGGGTTGCTATATACCTGCTTCCACAAAATATTGATTAAGGGGTTCTATATGCCTGCTTCCAAACAATACTAATTAAGGGGATTAATGCACCTGCTTTCAACAAATATTTATTGAGGCCTACGATACACCTCCTTCCACAAAATACTGATATAGGGGATTGATATACCTGCTTAAACCAAATATTGATTGAGGCCTACGATACACCTGCTTCAACAAAATACTGATTAAGGGGTTTGATATACATGCTTCCACCAAATACTGATTGAGGCCTACGATACACCTGCTTTGACAAAATACTGATTTAGGGGTGCAATATACCTGCTTCCACCAAATATTGTTGAGGCCTGTAATACACCTGCTTCCACAAAATACTGTTTAAGGGGATTGATATACCTGCTTCCACCGAATATTGATTGACTGCTCTCACAAAATTTTGAATAAGGGGTTTGATATACCAGCTTCCATCAAATACTGATTGAGGCCTGCAATATACCTGCTTCCACAAATACTGCTCTTCTCTAGGGACATTGGCACAGGGTCATTTTGAAAATGACAGGCAGAGGAAGAGGCAGGCCGTTCCGCAGGTATGGTAGTGATTGGGCAGGTGCACCAGGCCGGAGCCTAAGAGGGAAGTTGGAGAAGGTGCGTGCGATTACGTCAAAGGACGCACCAGAGTTGGTTAAGTGGCTTACTCAGCCTTTCACTTCTGCACCCTCCTCATCCTCTGTATCTGCACCCTCCTCACTCTCTGCTGTGTGCACAACCAAAGACACCACCACCACCACAATAGCCCCTCCTCTCGAGTCAAATTATTTTCTCATCCATTCCCAGACCTTACTGATGCGCAGCCATTCTTGGCATCGGATGAGGAAGAGGATGTAGCAATGGCCGCCACCCAGCGGTCTGACGACAGTACCCAGGTCAGCCCAAGGAGGTTCATCCCCGCTGTTGCTGCCTACTCCGAGATCTCTGTCAGTGGTGGTGAATGTGATAATGTTGACGTGCCGATCGATGTCATGTGGGTGCCCACAAGAGAGGAAGAGAACGGGAGTTCAGAGAGACACGGAGCAGCAGATTCGGAGGAGAAAGAGGAGAAGCAGGCAGAACTCGCAGTGCACAGGAGGCAAAAAGCAGACTGCAAATGTATCTGGAATGAGCCATCCACCATGCATGGTCACATCTTGCGCTCCCAGGACCCCGGCACATGGCTCCGCAGTGGGGGCTTTTTTTAATGTGTCAGCTGCTGACAATAGTGTTGCCATCTGCCGCCTGTGTTGTCAACACATAAGTCACGGTAAGCCCAACACTCACCTAGGGACGACCGCCTTAAGAAGACTCCTGGCCTCCCATCACCGAGCCCAGTGGGAGCAACGCCGTCAGAACCCACAAAGCCACACTGCCAGCGCTCCATGTCCTGCATCTTCATCTTCCACTTTCCACCTTGCCATCGTCGCGTTCATCTGGCAGAAGGCGGGCTTCCGTGGCCCAAATGTTCGAATGTAAAAAGTTGATGACGCCGGATAATCCTTTTGCCCAACGGCTGACCGCTGGCTTGTGGGAACTGCCAGCCCGCCAACTACTGCCATATAAACTGGTGGACTCAGAGGCCTTTAGAAAATTTGTGGCACACCGCAATGGAAAGTACCCAGAAGGAAATATTTCTCCCAGAAGGGCATCCCAGAGCTATATGGCCACGTTCAGCGGCAATTGAATATATCTCTGGCACACTGTGTCAGTGACAAGATACATCTGACCACAGACACGTGGTCTAGCAAACACGGGCAGGGAAGGTACATAACTTTTACTACCCACTGGTTAAACCTTCTGACAGCCGTCAAGCATATAACCCATGGCACCCGTGTAGATTTGGTGTTACCACCACGGATTGCATGCAGGCCTGCCACTTCTTCTCCTCCTCCTACTCTATCCTCCGTCTCCTCCTCGGCTGACTCCTCCTTTTCCATTGCTACCGCCTCTTTCATTGCACCCCCCAAGCTCCCCAGAACCTATTCAATGTGCCAGGTGAGACATTGCCATGCTGTGCTGCGGCTGTTGTGCCTGGAAGTCAAGAGCCACATCGGTCCTGCACTGCTTTCAGCTCTGCGGTCTTCAGTGGCTAACCCCGCTCAATTTGACAGTTTGTAAAGTGGTGTGCGACAACGGTGCCAATCTGCTGAGTGTGCTGAAACTGGGCAAAATGACACACGTGCCGTGCATGGCACACGTCCTGAACATAGTCATGCAGCAATTAGTTGCCAAATACCCCGGGGTCCAGGACGTCTTGTGGCAGGCCAGAAAAATATCTGGCCATTTTTGAAGATCTTATACGGCCATGGATCGCCTTGCTGACGTTCAGCGACTAAACCACCTGCCCGTCAGACGTCTGATTTGGGACAGCCCGACGCGCTAGAACTCCACCTTGTATATGCTTGATAGGCTTCTCCAGCAGCAATGTGCTGTTAACTATAATCTGTATGAATTCTGCAGCAGGACAGGTTCTGGGGACCTTGGTTTCTTTTCACTGCACCAGTGGCTGCTCATGCGCGACGCATGCAGACTTCTGCAGCCATTTGATGAGATCACAAAACTGGTCATGCGCAGCCAGGGCACCATCATTGACATTGTACCTAACACCTTCTTTCTGGAGTGTGCATTGCGTCGTGTAATCGATCAAGCCGTTGAGGAGCAGGAGCTGAAACATGAGGAAGTCGCAATGCTGAATAAATTCCCAGGGGGTCTACTCCATCTGAGACAAGTCAGCAGGAGTCTGAAGAGTAGTCAGAGGAGGATGGTGACTAGGGGGAGGAGAGGAGGAGGAGCAAGAAGAGCAGGCTTTGAGGGGGACTTTAAAATTGTCAGGGATTCCTGGCGTTGTCCGTGGCTGGGTGGAGAAGACTGAGGATGACATTTTCCTGGGCGAAGAGCAGGAGCAAGGGCACTCCACTGCTTCCAATTTAGTGAAAATGGGAACCTTCATGCTTCAGTGTTTGAAGAGGGACCCCCGTATAAAAAGCATAAAGGGCAAGGACCAGTACTGGGTGGCAACCTGCTTAGGCCTCTGATGCAAACACAAAATGGCGGACATGTTACCAGCATTACAGAGGTCTGTCAGAATGCAGCATTTCCAGGCCTTGCTGCGAGAGATGCTGCATTCTGCTCTTGTGGGCGCTGGCAGAGGAATTTCCACCCACAGCGAAACAGGTGCGGGTACCAATCCTACCATGCATGCAAGAAGAGGGTGGTTTGAAGATGTGTTGGTTACTTGGGACATGAGATCATTCTTGCAGCCAACCTATCGACAGCCGCCCTCCGGATCCAGCCTCAGGGAACGCCGAGACCACCAGGTGCCCAACTACATTGGGTTAACGGCCAAAGTGGACGCTCTGAGAAGCGAGGAGCCCCTGGACTACTGGATGTGCAGGCTTGACCTGTGGCCAGAGCTGCCACAATTTGCCATGGAACTGTTGACTTGCCCCTCGTCGAGTGTCCTGTCCAAAAGGATGTTCAGCGCAGCAGGGGGGATCGTCACCGATAAGCGCACTCACCTAGCTCAAAACAATGTGGACTACCTCACATTTCTAAAAATTAATGAGGCATGGATCTTGGAGGAATTCAACACCTATGATGACCACGTGTAATTGAATTTCCTCATGCCAGCCCACACATACAGTACAGACCAAAAGTTTGGACACACCTACTCATTCAAAGAGTTTTCTTTATTTTCATGACTATGAAAATTGTAGATTCACACTGAAAGCATCAAAACTATGAATTAACACATGTGGAATTATATACATAACAAACAAGTGTGAAACAACTGAAAATATGTCATATTCTAGGTTCTTCAAAGTAGCCACCTTTTTCTTTGATTACTGCTTTGCACACTCTTGGCATTCTCTTGATGAGCTTCAAGAGGTAGTCCCCTGAAATGGTTTTCACTTCACAGGTGTGCCCTGTCAGGTTTAAGAAGTGGGATTTCTTGCCTTATAAATGGGGTTGGGACCATCAGTTGCGTTGAGGAGAAGTCAGGTGGATACACAGCTGATAGTCCTACTGAATAGACTGTTAGAATTTGTATTATGGCAAGAAAAAAGCAGCTAAGTAAAGAAAAACGAGTGGCCATCATTACTTTAAGAAATGAAGGTCAGTCAGTCAGCCGAAAAATTGGGAAAACTTTGAAAGTAAGGGCTATTTGACGATGAAGGAGAGTGATGGGGTGCTGTGCCAGATGACCTGGCCTCCACAGTCACCAGACCTGAACCCAATCGAAATGGTTTGGGGTGAGCTGGACCGCAGAGTGAAGGCAAAAGGGCCAACAAGTGCTAAGCATCTTTGGGAACTCCTTCAAGACTGTTGGAAGACCATTTCAGGTGACTACCTCTTGAAGCTCATCAAGAGGATGCCAAGAGTGTGCAAAGCAGTAATCAAAGCAAAAGGTGGCTACTTTGAAGAACCTAGAATATGACATATTTTCAGTTGTTTCACACTTGTTTGTTATGTATATAATTCCACATGTGTTAATTCATAGTTTTGATGCCTTCATAGTCATGAAAATAAAGAAAACTCTTTGAATGAGAAGGTGTGTCCAAACTTTTGGTCTGTACTGTATCCGCCACCACACAGAACAAATAATAGTCCTTGTCTTATGTATATACAGCGGCATAAAGGGCCTTTTCTGTCAGGTGAATTCCTAATTTTTGGGTCCTGTACTTCACTGGCCTGCATTAAAATTGTTACTCAATCTCCGCCTAATGTACCTTCAGCCAAATAATCACTTCTTTTGTTTCAGTTGAATGCCTAATTTTTGGGGCCTGTACTCCCGTGGCCTAAAATAAAATGTTTCTAGGCTCCAGCAGGGCACATTTTTGAGAGTTTCCCTTTAAGACGCATAAAAATAGCCCCTGATTAAAATATATATTGTTTGTGAGAATTTTTGACATTGATCCCGCTCTGGTATGTCACTGTCCATGTTGTGGGACTATTTGTGGACTTCTAGTAAGTATTTGGTGGCTGCAAATATGACCTGAAGGTTTTTCAGGTTTGCCTGCCATTTAAGTCAATGGGGTCCGCCGCGAACACAAGGTTCGTGAATATTTGATCGCGAACGCGCGTTCATGAATCATCCCGGCCGATGTTCGTCCATCGCTATAAATGAGTAGCACATGTGAATATGTCATATTCCATGTTACCACTATGCTGTTTTCCATGATACAAATGAATATAATGCATTATTTTGTGCATTTTATCATTAAAGTATGCTAAATTATACAACACGAAGTTGAGTTGAAACTGAAATCACAGAAGGATTTATGATTATTGCTGCTGTATGCCTTTTACATAATGTAACAGCTATATGGTAATAAGCATCATGACTCAAGGTTTATGCAATAAATCATTAATCAATAGATAAACATACAGTGTTTAGATCATAGCTGGCATAATTCCTCGATGTGTACTTTATGCAGTTGAATTGTTTGTAGAGCTTTAGCATGCAAGTCCTTGGAAAATAGCTTTAAAGGATAACTAGTAGTGTTGAGCGCGAATATTCGAATAGCGAATTTTAATCGCTAATATCGGCAATTAAAGAATTTGTGAATATTTAGATTATAGCGCTATATATTCATGAATTTGAATATTCGTTTTTTTTCCCCCAGTAGTACACATGATCCCTTCCTGCTTCTAGAAAATGCTACAGTGGCACTCAGTGGGTACTATGTCTAGCAGCAGCGGTATCGCGGCGGAACCACAAGATCCGCCGCACAAAGAAGGCAATGTTATGTATTTAGATACTATGATACTGCGCTTTGGGACAAAATGCAATTAATATTAGTGTACAGGTATCGCGGGTAGTTCTATCTGGCACATGGAGATATATCAGTGTACAAGTATTTAGCTGGCTTAACCAGTGTACCTGCAATGAAGACTCCTGTTCGTGCGCTGATACTTCTGCGCGTGCTCCCGTATTTGCTGTAAAGGTGTGCTTTTTCTGCAGTTGATTCTTCTTGATGCTGAAATTCAGGATCAGTCCAGGTGTGGATCAATTTAGCGTGCGGCCGATGGCGAGCTGCTGCCGCAGGTGAAGGTGTGTACAACGGAGTGATTAGCGCTCTCTCGGAGCTGTGAGTGACGTCACTTGCAGCGGTCATCAATGACCACCAGTACCAGGTATCTCTTCACCAACGCGTTTTGAACAGACGCTGTTCTTCCTCAGGGAGTGTTACCTGGCTGTTCACATTCTCTCCTTTTATGCGCTGATTTAGACCTTTAACCCCTTCCCTGCCGATCCTGCATAGATTTGTCAATAGTCATTATTCAAAGGCAAAAAGTTCTATCTCTGCATTTAGTCCATTGGGTATTAGGGTGTCCATATTAAATATCCACTTTGATTCTTTTTTGGACATTTCTTTAATGTAGTCCCCTCCCCTTTTGTTTAACTGTATTATTTCTACCCCACAGAAATGGGAACCAACAAAGCTACCTCCATGTTTTACATTGTAGTGGCGGGATAGTGGGTGACCTTCATATTTTCTGTTTATATTATATATGTGTTCCCCTATTCTTTTCTTTAGGGCTCTTTTGGTGCAGCTCAAATAGATCTTATTGCAGGGGCATGTTAATGTATATATAACTCCTTTGCTGTTGCAAGTAATGAATTGTTTTATAGTTTGTTTGTATGTTCCCTCCACATTACTTATTTGTGTTGTTGTTTTCTTGTCTTTGGAAATTTTGCATCCTCTGCACATCTTGCATGGATGGAAGCCACCTTTTTTCCCTTCTTTTTGTTTTTGATTTTTCTCATTTGTGTTCATTCCTGTACATCCGCCTGTAGATGCAATTATGTTGCCTATATTTTGCACCCTTCGAAACACAAATTTGGGGTCTTTGGGGATCATTTCACCTATTATTTTATCCTCTTTAAGGATGTCCCAGTGTTTTTTTATGATTTTTTTTAAAATTGGGTACCTGATTTCTATATGGTGTAATGATGGGCGGTATTTTTGTACTGGTTTCGATCTCCAGAGTTTTTACTTTGTTCTTGCTTTCTATTAATAGGGTTTCCCTATTAATTTGATTTATTTCTAATTTTTGTTCTGACAGTTTTATTTTGTCATAACCCTTACATTCTATTTTTTTTCTATAAGGTTTCTGCCTCCCTCTCATATTCCTCTATTTTTGTGCAATTCCTCCTTAGTCTCATAAATTGACTGCGCGGGATGTTTTCCAACCATCTGGGAAGGTGGCAGCTATTCATGGCGATGAAGCTATTTCCATCAGTTGGCTTTCTGTAGGTTCTGGTAAGTAATTTGTCCCCTTCCACATAAATTGCTAGATCCAAAAAATTAATTTCCTTTCTGCTGTATGTTGAGCTAAATTCTAGATAAAAATCATTTTTATTGATTTCACTTAAAAATTCCAACAACTTTGTTTCCCCCCCCCATCCCAAATAAAAACAATGTCGTCTATAAAACGCCGCCAGAGGACAAGACCCGCACGGGGGGCGCCATTGGGGTGGATGAACAATTCCTCCCACCAGCCAACGTATAGATTTGCGAACCCCAGTGCGAATCTCGTCCCCATCGCGGTCCCCCACGTCTGGACGTAAAAATTCTCATTGTATAAAAAATAATTTTTGGTTAAAATAAACATGATGCATTCTCCCAGGAAATTTATCTGTATTTCAGACATTTCTCCTTTTGTTTCTAAAAAATGTTGAACGGCGTCTACTCCTTTTTTATTTTCTATAACAGTGTATAGAGATTTTATGTCCAGTGTGCCAATTATGTAGTTATTTCTCCATTCTATGTTATTTAAAATTTGTAAAGTGTGTTTAGTATCTTTAAGATAGGTTGGGAGTGTCTGTACATATGGCTGTAGCTGTTGGTCGACGTATCTGGACAATGGGCTAGTAAGGCAATCTATACCAGACACAATTGGTCTATCCCCGGTGGTTTTTCGATATTTTTGTGTATTTTGGGATTATGGTATAACACAGCAATTTTTGGGTGTTCATTATTTATAAAAGCTGCTTCTTTTTTGTTTAAAATCCCTGTATCTGTCCCTTTTCGAACTAGCCCTTTAAGTTGTTTTTTGAAACTCTCAGTGGGGTCACTTTTTAGTTTTTTGTATGTTCTTTCATCACTTAGGATGTTCTCTGCTTCTCCTTTGTAGTCCTCGGTGTTTATTAGGACTATGCCCCCACCCTTGTCTGCTGGACGTATAATGATGTCATGATTTTTCTGCATGATAGTGATGGCCTTCTTTTCCTCCTCTGAGATGTTGCACATGTATTGAGGTTTTTTTGGATAGCGGATTTTTCTTATGTCTCTTGTTACTTGATTCATAAAGCTATTTAGTGCCGAGGAGTATTCCTGTAATGGATTGTATTTTGATTTCGGTTTCAAATCAGTGTGTTTGAAGCCATTTGTAGACTCCTCCTCTTTTTCTTGTATTTCTTTGTATTGATTTTTTTGGGGCATTTGTCTGTTTCCAGATTTTTTTATAAAATATTTTTTTAAAGCTAGGCGTCTCATAAATTTTCTGACTCCAATGAAAGCCTGGAATTTATTTAGATACACCGTAGGGGCAAATTTGAGTCCCTTTTTCAGGATTTTTTCCTCTCCTGATGTTAAATTGTGGTTGCTCAGATTGTATATTTTTTGTCCCCATTTTTCATCCGTTTCTGTTTTACCTATTTTTTCTTTCTCTTTTTTGGAGAATTTCTCCCCTCTGCATCCCCTTTTTTGTTTGCATTTTTTCGAACCTGAAAAAAATCATTTTTTACTGTCTTTTTGATGCTCCCTTTCTTTTTCCTTATTGTATCAAGATTTTCATAATTTATTTCCTCATCTGTCACTAGCTGTGTATCTGTCATTTCTTCCTTTATTTCTCGTAAGGTGTTTCTAATAAATGGAAAGTGGCTGTCCACGTGGTTACTGTTTTTAGGGTTTTTTAAGGAATTGGATCCAAAGATAGATTGAACTCTCTGGATCCGTTCCTTTCTGTCCCACCACAATTCCGCCATATTGAAATGGGCACGTGTGGTTTTTAGACAGTAGCACAGAACACTAGCAGCCCCCAGAAACTTGTGGTGTATGTACACGGAGAGAATTATAGAAAATGCTACAGTGGTGCTCAGTGGGTACTATGTCTAGAAGCAGCGGTATCGCGGCGGAACCACAAGATCCGCAGCACAAAGAAGGCAATGTAATGTATTTAGATACTATGATACTGCGCTTTGGGACAGTATCATAGTATTAGAAACACCTTACGAGACCTAGAGGATATGCTAACAATAGAACTGAAAGACCTATGGGAGATCATGACATTAGAGAAATATTTAGAATGGAACATCATCCCTAAAGGTTTAAAAGTAGAAAAGACCTTGTCAGGAGACATGGGAGATAAAGAAATCACCACAGAATGGAATCACATGTTTCATGACTTCTCGAGAAAGGCCATTAGCTTTATTATTCACAAAAGGAAACAAAGATTAACAACTATGAGCAAAGATATATGCAAAGCCTTTGAAAAAATAAGACCCTGGAAAGATGATCCAAGCATACACCCTCTGGTAAACAATATAAGAACGAGATTACACAATAAAGAATTAGAAATAAAAGAAAAGAAAATGTGGAAATTCAATAGAGACTCACTACCTACACACATATTTGACTATGAGAGACCCGAAGATTGTAGCGCTCTGGAAACTATAGATGAACTCTGCAGAAATATCCCACACTGAAGAGATGTCATTCTCTGTATATAACAATACAGAGGATAATGACACAAGCATTCCAGCAGCTACAACTAAACAAATGACAATAGAGGCTCAGATACATAATACCAATATTTTGGAACAGAATAGATACAGCCCACTCAGCCAAATAATAAATGAAGATGAAGACCAAAATGATGATATAGAACATAAAAAAGAGCCAGAAAAGAAATTGGAGACTGCTGATAACAATAATGAGGGGAAAGGAGGAAGATCTTCATCAAGGAGACACAATGCAAAGATCTCATACAGCACAGCGGTAACACAAAGAAAAAATCATGGGGAAATAAGGGAAGAAACGACAGATACACAGCTAGTGACAGATGAGGAAATAAATTATGAAAATCTTGATACAATAAGGAAAAAGAAAGGGAGCATCAAAAAAACAGTAAAAAAGGATTTTTTTCAGGTTAGAAAAAATGCTAACAAAAAAGGGGATGCAGAGGGGGGAAAATCTCCAAAAAAGAGAAAAAATCAATAGGGAGAACAGAAACGGATGAAAAATGGGGACAAAAAATATACAATCTGAGCAACCACAATTTAACTTCAGGAGAGGAAAAAATCCTGAAAAAGGGACTCAAATTTGCCCCTACGGTGTATCTAAATAAATTCCAGGCTTTCATTGGAGTCAGAAAATTTATGAGACGCCTAGATTTAAAAAAATATTTTATAAAATAATCTGGAAACAGACAAATGCCCCAAAAAAATCAATACAAAGAAATACAAGAAAAAGAGGAGGAGTCTACAAATGGCTTCAAACACACTGATTTGAAACCAAAATCAAAATACAATCCATTACAGGAATACTCCTCGGCACTAAATAGCTTTATGAATCAAGTAACAAGAGACATAAGAAAAATCTGCTATCCAAAAAACCCTCAATATATGTGCAACATCTCAGAGGAGGAAAAGAAGGCCATCACTATCATGCAGAAAAATCATGACATCATTATACGTCCAGCAGACAAGGGTGGGGGCATAGTCCTAATAAACACCGAGGACTACAAGGGAGAAGCAGAGAACATCCTAACTGATGAAAGAACATACAAAAAACTAAAAAGTGACCCCACTGAGAGTTTCAAAAAACAACTTAAAGGGCTAGTTCGAAAAGGGACAGATACAGGGATTTTAAACAAAAAAGAAGCAGCTTTTATAAATAATGAACACCCAAAAATTGCTGTGTTATACCATAATCCCAAAATACACAAAAATATTGAAAAACCACCGGGGAGACCAATAGTGTCTGGTATAGATTGCCTTACTAGCCCATTGTCCAGATACGTCGACCAACAGCTACAGCCATATGTACAGACACTCCCAACCTATCTTAAAGATACTAAACACACTTTACAAATTTTAAATAACATAGAATGGAGAAATAACTACATAATTGGCACATTGGACATAAAATCTCTATACACTGTTATAGAAAATAAAAAGGGAGTAGACGCCGTTCAACATTTTTTAGAAACAAAAGGAGAAATGTCTGAAATACAGATAAATTTCCTGGGAGAATGCATCATGTTTATTTTAACAAAAAATAATTTTTTATACAATGAGAATTTTTACCTCCAGACGTGGGGGACCGCGATGGGGACGAGATTCGCACTGGGGTTCGCAAATCTATACATTGGCTGGTGGGAGGAATTGTTCATCCACCCCAATGGCGCCCCCCATGCGGGTCTTGTCCTCTGGCGGCGTTTTATAGACGACATAGTTTTTATTTGGGATGGGGGGAAACAAAGTTGCTGGAATTTTTAAGTGAAATCAATAAAAATGATTTTTATCTAGAATTTAGCTCAACATACAGCAGAAAGGAAATTAATTTTTTGGATCTAGCAATTTATGTGGAAGGGGACAAATTACTTACCAGAAACTACAGAAAGCCAACTGATGAAAATAGCTTCATCGCCATGAATAGCTGCCACCTTCCCAGATGGTTGGAAAAAATATATGTGCAACATCTCGGAAGAAGAAAAGAAGGCTATCTCCACCATGCAAAAAAAATCATAATATTTTTATACCTCCAGCAGACAAGGGGGGGGGGGGGGGCATAGTCCTAATGAACACTGAGGACTACAAGGGGGAAGCTGAAAATATTTTAAGTGATGTAAGAACATATAAAAAATTAAAGAATGACCCCACTGAACTTTTTAAAAAACAATTAAAAGGGCTGGTCCAAAAAGGGAGAGACACAGGGATTTAAAAAAAAAAAGAAGCAACTTTTATAAATAATGATCATCCAAAAATTGCTGTGCTATGCCACAATCCCAAAGTACATAAAAATATGGAAAAACCACCAGGGAGACCGATAGTGTCCGGTATAGACTGTCTCACTAGCACACTGTCCAGAAACATTGATCAGCAACTACAGCCATATGTACAGGTACTTCCAACCTACCTCAAAGACACCCAACACACTTTACAAATCCTAAACAATATAGAATGGAAAAATAATTACATAATTGGCACATTGGACGTAAAATCCTTATACACTGTGATAGAAAACAAAAAAGGAGTAGACGCCGTTCAACATTTTTTAAAAACAAAAGGGGAAATGCCTGAAGCACAAGTAAATTTCCTGGGAGAGTGCATTATGTTCATTTTAACAAAAAACAATTTTTTATATAATGAAAATTTTTACCTACAGACGTGGGGGACCGCGATGGGGACGAGATTCGCACCGGGGTTCGCCAACCTATATGTTGGGTGGTGGGAGGAACTAATTATCCACCCCAATGGCGCCCCCCGTGCGGGTCTCGTCCTCTGGCGGCGTTTTATAGACGACATAGTTTTTATTTGGGATGGGGGGAAACAAAGTTGCTGGAATTTTTAAGTGAAATCAATAAAAATTATTTTTATCTAGAATTTAGCTCAACATACAGCAGAAAGGAAATACATTTTTTGGATCTAGCAATTTATGTGGAAGGGGACAAATTACTTACCAGAACCTACAGAAAGCCAACTGATGAAAATAGCTTCATCGCCATGAATAGCTGCCACCTTCCCAGATGGTTGGAAAACATCCCGCGCAGTCAATTTATGAGACTAAGGAGGAATTGCACAAAAATAGAGGAATATGAGAGGGAGGCAGAAACCTTAGAGAAAAAACTAGAATATAAGGGTTATGACAAAATAAAATTGTCAGAACAAAAATTAGAAATAAATCAAATAAATAGGGAAACCCTATTAATAGAAAGCAAGAACAAAGTAAAAACTCTGGAGATCGAAACCAGTACAAAAATACCGCCCGTCATTACACCATATAGCAATCAGGTACCCACTTTCAAAAAAATCATAAAAAAACACTGGGACATCCTTAAAGAGGATAAAATAATAGGTGAAATGATCCCCAAAGATCCCAAATTTGTGTTTCGAAGGGCTTAAAATATAGGCAACATAATTGCATCTACAGGCGGATGTACAGGATTGAACACAAATGAGAAAAATAAAAAATAAAAAGAAGGGAAAAAAGGTGGCTTCCATCCATGCAAGATGTGCAGAGGATGCAAAATTTCCAAAGACAAGAAAACAACAACACAAATAAGTAATGTGGAGGGAACCTACAAACAAACTATAAAACAATTCATTACTCGCAACAGCAAAGGAGTTATATATACATTAACATGCCCCTGCAATAAGATCTATGTGGGCCGCACCAAAAGAGCCCTAAAGAAAAGAATAGGGGAACACATATATAATATAAACAGAAAATATGAAGGTCACGCACTATCCCGCCACTACAATGTAAAACATGGAGGTAGCTTTGTTGGTTCCCATTTCTGTGGGGTAGAAATAATACAGTTAAACAAAAGGGGAGGGGACTACATTAAAGAAATGTCCAAAAAAGAATCAAAGTGGATATTTAATATGGACACCCTAATACCCAATGGACTAAATGCAGAGATAGAACATTTTGCTTTGAATAATGACTATTGACAAATCAATGCAGGATCGGTAGGGAAGGGGTTAAAGGTCTAGATCAGCGCATAAAAGGAGAGAATGTGAACAGCCTGGTACTGGTGGTCATTGATGACCGCTGCAAGTGACGTCACTCACAGCTCCGAGAGAGCGCTAATCACTCCGTTGTACACACCTTCACCTGCGGCAGCAGCGCGCCACCGGCCGGGGCGCGAAGCAGCACGCTAAATTGATCCACACCTGGACTGATCCTGAATTTCAGCATCAAGAAGAATCAACTGCAGAAAAAGCTACACCTTTACAGCAAATACGGGAGCACGCGCAGAAGTATCAGCGCACAAACAGGAGTCTTCATTGCAGGTACACTGGTTAAGCCAGCTAAATACTTGTACACTGATATATCTCCATGTGCCAGATAGAACTACCCGCGATACCTGTACACTAATATTAATTGCATTTTGTCCCAAAGCGCAGTATCATAGTATCTAAATACATTATATTGCCTTCCTGCTTCTAGTTTGTGGGCCAATGAGAAGGCTGCAAGAGCTTAGCAACTTCCCTAGCAACCAATTGTAAAGTTGCCTACCCCTTACTATATAAGAGAACCTCCCCACAGCCATTTTGTGCTGTTTCATGCAGTTGTGAGAGAGAGAGAGAGAGAGAGAGAGAGAGGAGTGTGATCTTTGTGCTATGCTAAATTCATGTGACTTCTGATACCTCATATATATAATCCAGATAGTGTTAGATAGTGTAGGTTAGTGATTGAATATTGTAGCTGATAGGTTTCAGTGTAGAGTGTTAGTTACATTAGTTAGGTAGCTTATACAGTTGCAAGAAAAAGTATGTGAACCCTTTTGAATGATATGGATTTCTGCACAAATTGGTCATAAAATGTGATCTGATCTTCATCTAAGTCACAACAATAGACAATCACAGTCTGCTTAAACTAATAACACACAAAGAATTAAATGTTACCATGTTTTTATTGAACACACCATGTAAACATTCACAGTGCAGGTGGAAAAAGTATGGGAACCCTTGGATTTAATAACTGGTTGAACCTCCTTTGGCAGCAATAACTTCACCCAAACGTTTCCTGTAGTTGCAGATCAGACGTGTACAACGGTCAGGAGTAATTCTTGACCATTCCTCTTTACAGAACTGTTTCAGTTCAGCAATATTCTTGGGATGTCTGGTGTGAATCGTTTTATTGAGGTCATGCCACAGCATCTCAATCGGGTTGAGGTCAGGACTCTGACTGGGCCACTCCAGAAGGCGTATTTTCTTGTGTTTAAGCCATTCTGTTGTTGATTTACTTCTATGCTTTGGGTCGTTGTTCTGTTGCAACACCCATCTTCTGTTGAGCTTCAGCTGGTGGACAGATGGCCTTAAGTTCTCCTGCAAAATGTCTTGATAAACTTGGGAATTCATTTTTCCTTCGATGATAGCAATCCATCCAGGCCCTGACACAGCAAAGCAGCCCCAAACCATGATGCCCCCACCACCATACTTCACAGTTGGGATGAGGTTTTTATGTTGGTGTGCTGTGCCTCTTTTTCTCCACACATAGTGTTGTGTGTTTCTTCCAAACAACTCAACTTTGGTTTCATCTGTCCACAGAATATTTTGCCAGTACTGCTGTGGAACATCCAGGTGCTCTTGTGCAAACTGTAAACGTGCAGCAATGTTTTTTTGGACAGCAGTGGCTTCCTCTGTGGTATCCTCCCATGAAATCCATTCTTGTTTAGTGTTTTACGTATCGTAGATTCGCTAACAGGGATGTTAGCATATGCCAGAGACTTTTGTAAGTCTTTAGCTGACACTCTACGATTCTTCTACACCTTATTGAGCAGTCTGCGCTGTGCTTTTGCAGTCATCTTTACAGGACGGCCACTCCTAGGGAGAGTAGCAGCAGTGCTGAACTTTCTCCATTTATAGACAATTTGTCTTACCATGGACTGATGAACAGCAAGGCTTTTAGAGATACTTTTATAACCTTTTCCAGCTTTATGCAAGTCAACAATTCTTAATCGTAGGTCTTCTGAGAGCTCTTTTGTGCAAGGCATCATTCACATCAGTCAATGATTCTTGTGAAAAGCAAACGCAGAACTGGTGTGTGTTTTTTATAGGGCAGGGCAGCTGTAACCAACACCTCCAATCTCATCTCATTGATTGGACTCCAGTTGGCTGACACCTCACTCCAATTAGCTCTTGGAGATGTCATTAGTCTAGGGGTTCACATACTTTTTCCACCTGCACTGTGAATGTTTACATGGTGTGTTCAATAAAAACATGGTAACATTTAATTCTTTGTGTGTTATTAGTTTAAGCAGACTGTGATTGTCTATTGTTGTGACTTAGATGAAGATCAGATCACATTTTATGACCAATTTGTGCAGAAATCCATATAATTCCAAGGGGTTCACATACTTTTTCTTGCAACTGTATATATAATCCAGATAGTCAGTGTAGGTTAGTGAGTGAATGGTGTAGCTGATAGGGTCCAGTGCAGGGTGTAGTGTAGGTTAGATAGAGATATAGTATAGTGTAGGCTTTTTCTGTCTGTTTCGTCTGTGAAAAAAAAAAAGTTTGTTTCTGTGTTTTAGTGTTTCGTGTGGGTAGTGATTAGTGTCAGCATCTTTTGTCTATTAAAAAAAAAAAGGATTTTTCTGTGTTTTAGAGTTAGTGTTTTAGGGTTTCGTTTTGGTAGTGATTAGTGTCAGTGTCCTTTGTCTGTGAAAAAATAAATGTATTTTTCTATGTTTTAGGGTTTCGTGTGGGTAGTGATTAGTGTCATCGTCTTTTGTCTGTGAAAAAAAAAGTGTTTTTCTGTGTTAGGGTTAGTGTTTTAGGGTTTAGTGTGGGTAGTGATTAGTGTCAGCGTCTTTTTTTCTGTGAAAAAAAGGCTTTTTATGTGTTTTAGGTTTTCATGTATATTTTATTTTTGCCCCATTGTCCCCAACCCAATAAAGTTTGCCCAAATTCCGTTATTATTTTTCTTTTATATATTTTTTTAATATAAAAACACATCATGAGTGCACATGGGCGTGGCGGCAGCCGTGGTTGTGGTAGGGGAATTGGTTCCAGTGCTGGACCGCTGCCAGCATGGGGCCACTCCTCTACCCACGGAGGGGCAGGCGCAGGTGGCAGGGGCGTCTGCCTCAATCCATAATTTTTTGGGGCGTGGCAGTCGCCCCATTTCATCTCAAGATGAGAGGCAGTGTTGTCATTCGTGACACAAACTAGTGGCACGGAGTCCTCTGCCCCAGCTCTGAGCAGCAGCAGCTCTCTGTCTCCTGTAGGACCAACACCAAGCCCCAAAGAATCGACCCTGATGCTGTTTGACAGTAGTGATGAGCAGCAGGGGTCATATTCGAATTTGCAATATTTCGCGAATATTTTGTAGAATATTCGCCTAATATTCCCGTATTCGAATATTCGCTATATTCTACGATTTTTTACTCGATCGCGTAATATGCAAATTTTCGTAATGCAAATTTTTATCGCAAATTTTTCAATTGCCGAGCAAAAACATGATTCCTCCCTGCTTCTTGCTTGTGGGCCAATGAGTCATAGCACTATATCGAATATATTAGTTTTTTCAAATATTCGTAATATTCTAAAACAAGAATATATAGCAATATAGCGAATATTTTTAAAAAAAAAACTAATATAGAGCAATTTAATATAGTGCTATAATCTTTTTTTTCAATAGTTGAATATTTTTTCCAATATGAACTTCAGATGAGAAAAAAATTTCAACTATTAGACAAAGAAGATTATTGCACTATATTAGCTAAATTGCTCTATATTCTTTTTTTTCTCGAATATTCGCTATATTGCTATTTATTCTTGTTTTAGAATATTGCGAATATTTGAAAAAACTAATATATTCGATATAGTGCTATATATTCCTTTTTTAGAATATTCATCATTTTTCCCATTTAAAGTCATGATTCCTCCCTGATGAGTCATTGGCCCACAAGCAAGAAGCAGGGAGGAATCATGTTTTTACTTGGCAATTGAAAAATTTGCGATAAAAATTTGATTTACAAAAATTTGCAATAAAAAAATCTTGAATATTAGAAATTAGGAATATATATCACTATATTCTAAATATTCACAAATTTTCGAAGTACCTATATTCACGATAAAAATTAGCAATTCGAATATTCGTTATCAACACTATTTGACAGCAACAGTGAGAGGGACATCTTGGGGGTGGTAATGCAGGAGAGTGAGCTAGAGCTTGGTCCGGATGCTCAGGACCTTTTGGAAAGGAAGGAGGAGGAGGGGGCACCGCCTGTCAGTACCCCAGTGACATCCCTTCCAACTGGTGTGGGTGGTTTCAGCCACATACAATGGTCCTTAAAAGAACTTTTGGGTCTGTAAAGTTTTAGCAATTTAGCGCAGGTTGCACTAAAAATATATATTGCTTCTGCCACACACAATAATAGTCCTTAAAAGGACTTTTGGGTCTATAAAGTTTTAGCAATTTAGCTCAGGTTGCACTAAAAATATATATTGCTGATGACACACACAACAATAGTCCTTAAAAGGACGTTTGGGTCTCCGACAAGTTTTTCAACTTCCCAAAAAAAAATGTATCTCCCTACACTCTTTCCATATCTTTCCTTTCCTCAGCACAGCTCTCCCTGACTAACACTGAGCGAACACATGTCATCGGGTGCTGTATAGACGCGTTCCGGCGAGCCAATCACTGTAATGCCAGTAACAAACATGGCTACGGCATTACAGTGAAGGGCAGTACTTATCTGCACGTTTATTGGCTGCTTAGTAGCCAACAAAAGTGCGGGGAGGAGACTCGAGTACCGCAATGTGACGAGCATCGAGATGCTCGAGCCGAACTTGTGTTCGGCCGAGCATGCTCGATCAACACTATTAGTAACCAATCCAAGTACCTGGAGATAAGCTCGGTCACCAAACCTCTCCCCGACACTATGAGGCAACCTGGGGGGCGGTCCCTATTTTTGTAAATTTTACTGATCATATATTAATATGTTTTTTGCGGAAAATCATACATTAGTTTGTGGGCAAACTGTTCGGAAAAAATCTGACACTCTACTCCCTGTCTCAACTTGGTGCGCAGTAAGTTTTGGTAGTGTAAAGTTGGATCTTTGCTTAGGGCCTCATATACTTTCAAATCTCCAAATTGCCCCCTTGCCTCTGTTTCATAGGCTGACTTGGACCAGAGAACGATATTTCCCCCTTTATCTGCTGGCTTCACCACTACCTCTTTAAGAGAGGTTAACCATTTCAATGCCTTTTTATCACCTTCATTTAGATTAGAGCCTACCAATGGATATATTTGGGCCCCGTGGAGGGTGCAGGAGAATGCACTAACCTTTCTGGGGCCGCGGTCTCTAGTCTTGGCCTTTGCTTCTGCTGACTGCCGATGGAGAGTCCGACAGCGTGAGAGGGCAGGTGCCATCTTGGAGTTCAGGCCTCACCTGGGCAGAAGATCTAATGTCCTCCGGTGTTAAGGGTAAAGGAGTAGTCAAGGCTTCAAGCGGCAGTGGTGGATCTGGGGTTGGTAGAGGAGATGGAGATCCCGGTGACCGCGGGGGAGATATGCTGCGAAGGGATGACAGTGAGGCTGACTTGCTGTTTGTCTCGGCGCCATCTTTGGTTCTGTTTCTTTTTAAAGTAATTCTCTAAATTGTTGCTGTTCAGCCAAGGTAGCTGTCTCTTCAGCTTCCCCATAGTTTCCAGATGATGGTCAGGTGTTTGTAGAGGAGAAAGTATCCATGTTGGCTGGGGATAAGCTGGATTTTCAGTCGCTTGGTGCTTCCCTCTCATGCAGCCATTACTCTTGGCAGCCTAGCCACATTCCCGTATATTTCCTTTTAATACACCACATAAATGGCTGTAGTACAATGTAACTTCACTGTTGAACGACACTTATGACATATATTTTTCTCATTTTTTTCCTATTAATACACCCCAAAAAAATATATAAAACAATGTAAAATCAACGCAGAACAGCTAATGGGACGTAGGTATCTATCCTATCAATACACCCTGTAATAGTACAATGTAACTTCACCGCTGAACAGCAATTATGACATAACACCAATTTGGATCCCCAATTAGTGCAGCAAGGTGTAATAGAATCCCTCTTATTACCCAGGCTGTACACTCTCCTATTGCACCCTGTTCTCCTTTTATAGTGTTCCTCCCTATCCTTTCCCTACACCTTGACTAATCTTTACCTGAACTTCTAAAATAATTTTTTTCAGCACAATAAAGTCTTTGCTAGCACTGTCCCTAGCGCCTGCTAGGACGTCTCTCCATGCACTAAGCACACTGGAAAATGGCAGAATCCAAGATGGCTGAGGCTATTTATAGGGCTGTGACATCACAGGGCTGGCTGGCTGCTGATTGGCTGCATGCATGGCATTGTGGGTGACCCATTGTTCCCAGCGTTCCTTGCTCCATGTCCTAACATGTGCAGCAGCCATTTTACCACGAAGCGTGAGAATATTCAGCTTCGGTGCAAATCAAATTTTTCCTGAAATTCTGATCAAATTCCACTTCGTCAATTTCGATTCGCTCATCTCTAATCATTATTGATCCCATGTCACCTAATGGAGTGAAGAAAAGCAAAACATTGTAATTTTTTACCTACGGTACTTACAACAAATATACATCTTGCAATCCTAACAATGTCTTGTGTGCTGTTATGCTGCCATCAGAGCTGTTTCGTACCAGTGCCCATCCCAGCAAGCTCCACCAAATACTCCAGCTGTCCAAGCTCCTAATCACTTTGGAGACTTGTTGTGGTATGCACAGGTTGGTGTACACAGCCTCCTGCTCCTCTAACCTCCTGTTTCAAACAAAGCTCCCTCTGTCCTCCTGGGCCCCACTTCTGATTGTTTAGATCCTACTTTGTCTGCAGTCCTGTTGTGACTACAGACCAGTAGTTTCAGTGTTTACATCCTCCTTCTATTCAGTGCCTGCCTTGCCAGTTGGCCTGTATTGGTCCATCCTCCCAAGCTATTATATGCTTTAGCTACGCTTATCTTGGCCCATGCACTGCCTTCCTTCCATTTGAAGGAAAGCAAAAAACATTTTTCAATGGAAAAAAGGTGTTTTTTAACTTGGAGATTTTTATTTTATTTTACAGTACACTGTATTATACTGTCAATGTGTGCATGAAAGGTGCAGCTTGATGGGCATACACTGCAGGCAGGCCTGTGGCCTAGATTAGGCCCCAGTCTGCCATGCAAAGATGTTGGCAATACGCAATCTCAGTCGCAAGATGCTGATAGGAGACCCAGAACCCCCCCCTCTAAACAACTAATGTGCAGTGGTTGCTATTGAGTGTGGCACCTAAAGGGTTAAACGTTCCAGATTGGTAGTTAGAGCAGGAGCCCAGCTCTCATGTGAGAGCTGAGCCCCCACTCTCCGATGCATGGGAGACCTGTGCACCGCTTAGACTAGTACGCTCTATAAAGATGGACTTTAGTGACCGCCATAAAAAGATGTATTGGTGGTCACTAACAAGTTAAAATATAAGAAAGGGAAATTAAAAAAACATTAAAAAATCTTCACATGACTGGTATAATCATGATTGGTATAATCATTTGTTACAACCTAATTTACAAAATTATCATGTTACTTAATAACATTGTGAAGAAATGGAATAAAAAATGAGAAAAAAGTCATATATAAAATGGTACCAATCAAAATGTCAACTCATCCTGTAACAGGTAATGTCTTGCAAATAAATAAATAGTAGTGGGGCACTCTCTATAGTAAAGGGATCTTTATTGGTAATCAGATAAGATATTTAACAGTAATTAACATTCCATAGGTCAGAGATATAGTGGTCACTGCTCTAAAACCCCGAAACATGTCTGGTATACCCCCATTTGGAAAAGCACATTGCCAGACTGAGGAGGCATGGACATCATCGTATGAAATATCGAACCGCCAAAGAAAGAAACCACTACTGCACGAAAGATATCCGGCTCTAATACAAGACCACGTGTATTCCGAGGTTTTGGCGCAGAATTGAAACTTAACCAAACAGCCCTTGAGACCGGAATCCTAATCCTCAAAGAAGGTAGACCGTGTCGAGGGCCTAAAGTCCATTCAAAAGATCTCCCGGTAAGACTGTGCAAATTCCATTCAGAATCAATTGATCGCTTTTCAGTCTAAAATACAGCGGGACGCCGCTGTCTGTTTGTAGAGAGTGGACCGCCGCTCCATACACTATTGACTTCCATTTGTGTTCCGAATCTTGGCGACTGACTTTATGTGTGCTAAAAATCGGTCAGTAGCTGGCACATAACCCGAATATTCGGAAGAACTTGACTGTTCATTCTTTTGTGATTTTTTTACCTTCGAATTTTACCAGCCAATTCCATCATCGAATATTGATCATCGAATATCATTATCGAATATTTATGGTCGACTATTTCTCACGATTATTTTTATTATTGGAGGCCCTACAGTGTTGCCTTTTTAGAATATATTGATTATTGGGATATGTATATTTATGTATAAGATTTTATTCTTTTTTTAGGTTTTAATGATTATATCCAGTTGATTATTATTGCCACTTATTGTTGATATTTTAGTACTATATCTCTGACCTATGGAATGTTAATAACTGTTAAATATTTTATCTGATTACCAATAAAGATCCCTTTACTATAGAGAGTGCCCCACTACTATTTATTTATTTATTCACATTTTGTCAGACTGGGTGTTGTCTGTCAGTGGGAGCACCTCTGCGAGATCCCCCCCTCACTCTAGTGAGACATTTCCTTGTATTTATTAAATATCTTGCAAATGTCAACATAG
Organism: Bufo bufo; assembly: GCF_905171765.1. Lineage (NCBI taxonomy): Eukaryota > Metazoa > Chordata > Amphibia > Anura > Bufonidae > Bufo > Bufo bufo. Next base: position 123,130,531 of record NC_053396.1, on the reverse strand, counting down.
CATAGGCTTTGATTTCCCTTAAAGGGTTTGTCCCATATCAGGTGGCGAGGCTTACGTAAATAATCAAGCTACAGAGTTAGCTTGTTCTGCTACCCATTTTGCATAGATCCTATCCACTACATTGGGAGTAACAGAAACAGTGGAAACATGGATATAGGACGTCCCCTTAAAGCATCCCCTGTAGCTATGTCCCAAACTGCACTAAGTTACAAAGCAAATAAAATATAGCTTGCGATTTGCTTACAAACTTTATTCCCCTTACACACCATTAACATTATGAAAACGATACGTAAGAGATGTCATATCAGTATTTAAAAAATGCTAAAATGCCAAGATTTCTGTGTTGTTATCCATTAAAAAACTGGTTCTTTGCATATTAAAAGTTTACCTTTGAAAAATAGATTTTCACAAGCAAAAATAGAGTCATTGAGAGATTCAAATGTCACTACTTTGTCGAAGTATAGGGATTGGCTGGAAAGTTACTGTTCGCCGTAAAATCATAACTACGGGGCATAAAAATGGGAAGTTTCACATCCAGTAACAGTGATTAAACAAGTATTTTCTGCATATTTCCTTTAAAAATGTAGCTTTAAAAGGAGAGTTTACTGCTGGACTCTTGGCAAGGATTATAAAGGTTACGATGATTATTTTTTATTTGAAATGTTTCTTCTGTCACTTTTACAAGTGGAAGTTTACTATGTTGCAATAAATGCCAGGATATCTGCTTCTGCCTGTTCTGCATATTTTCTGTTTATTTTCACCAAATTAATTGGATAAAACTACAGTATGTCACATGTCAGCTTTTTCTGCCTCTATAATTTCTCTGTCGCAAAGTGCTCATGACAAACAGTTTCTCTTTTATCTTTTTTTTTCTACTCTTTTTGTTATAAAGAGTGCTCATGAAATAAACTAGAAATGCTGACTGCTAAATGGGTTAAATGTCAAGATTAATCTTCTTTCGCAGGCTTTGAGACATCTGTTTTTCTCGTTCGGAATTTCTTTCTGTAAATCTTCTAAACTGATAACTTGATTGGTATTCTAATAAGTATTTTGAATTTATGAAATAAAGTAAGTCATGTAAGTGCTTTATATTAGTGGCGCTATCTGCCATGTCAGAGTTAAAATTAATACAATTTTGCTGGTAAACATCTGACGCGGAACAAATCCAAGATCAGCTTTATAAACCAGCTTTGTACTTTGGGGTTCGGACACATGAAATAAATAGCATTACCATAGGATGGCAGTATGTGATTTTTTGCAAAACCAGACTCTACCGACAGACTGTGTTGTTGCTATTGGCATAGTTTTTATGTTCCCGATATAATGTAGGAAATCTGTTTCTTTGTCTACCTGGCAGATCAGGGCCATTCATGTTGTTTTGAGAAACACTTGCCGCTGTGATGGATAAGTTCCCTTTTATCATTTTTACTCAGGAGACTTGCATGGAAAAAAATACAGACGATGATGATGAAGCTTGGTAGCTGTCTCCATTATGTTGTCAGGACAGTAGCCATTTGCTTCTTCTGTTTGTAACATTGATATACAGTAGCAGATGTGGTGATGTGCCTTGGAGTAAATCATAAAAAATCTAATACTTCTGTATGTTTATGGTACTAAAATGTAAAACGGCCACAAGTTATTATGTCAGTCAGTGCAATAGAGGCTGGAGATATGGCATAGGTTACAACTTACTTGAATGAGCCATTAAGAACTCTCAATATTGCTTCTTCTATGCGTGTGAACTGTCAAACTGCTGATAAGGACAGAGCTGTCATCCATAGGAAGGTAAGTGGAGGAGCTTTGTAGTGTTTTCTTAAGAATCTTCTATAGCAGTTTCCTGAGAGATAAAACCTTTTTCTACATTTTTGAAAGAAAAACTCTTGCTTTGAGTCTCTTGAAAGATTATATATTGCAAGTGCATATTTTACCTTCGCTAAACCAGCATTCCCATAATGTATAGAGCTATGAGGTTTTAGACTGTCTGAGCTTGCCCTGCATGAGCTCTCAGGATACCAAGATACCATCTGTTTGGCAATGTTTATTTTTAGGGGTTCATTTCCTTTAATTAGTCCCTACCCTTTTAATGTAGTGATATCCCTTGTAATGTAGTGAGTTAGTGAGCATATATAGGCCCTCATTGGTCCACAGTTATCAGGACTTAGACACATTTCTAAGGATTGATAACTGTACATGCGTACTGCACACTGAAGACCTTTAGGAAGGATTAGAAGGGTCCACAGAGCTAGAAAGTATAAACCTCTATGTATGTAACAAAGAGCTGCGCATTTAGGACATGAGGGTAAGATGTGTCTTGTGATCACCACCTCTTTTTATATCATATGGGCATTGGCTAGACGCCATTTTGGAAACTGGACGATAGAGGGCTTGCTCATTTTTTCACAACCTAGGTGAATGTTACTTACTTTCCACTATATGTTATCCTTTGTATATATTTTTTATATATTTTATCATAGTTTAGTAAACGTTTTATGCACCTAAGCCTTGTCAAGCCTATTTTTTTCCCTGATCTCAGAACGCATGGCAAAGCACCATCTATGGCAGCCTATATTCATGGTTACATGGCAACTAAAGGCTGCACATTAATCGTGTTTGCAATGTGACTTTAAATTCCATATATTGGAAAAAGTTACAAATGGCCTTGATGAAGACAGTTGGAAACTAATAGTTACAAGGCCACATGTACCACTTTTCCTATTGGCCACATTTTTACCACAATTCAATTGCAGGTCTTAGTTATTGTGTAGCCAGGGCCCAATTCTCTAATCACAGCAGAGCCAGACTGGTATCATGTAGGTCATGCAGGTTGTTAAGAAAATATAGGTAAATATCAATTTGGATTCATTTATAACATGATATCTAATGTATTTATGACATAAAGGAATCAACTAGTCAGTTATCAAGGGATAGCCTTCCATTCTAGAGCCAGTAAACTTTAAAGCGGTCAATAGAGATCAAAATATTAATGTACTATTTCTAGAATAGGCCATTATTATCATATCCATAGGTGTCTGACTTCCAGCCGCCCACAGATCAGATCTTTGAAGGGAATATGGTACTTGTGTTAGCACTTCAGACTGTTCAATATATAATTTAGTCTGATCACCATAATGCTATGTACAGTACCTAATAGCAGATGTATGTACTGAAGTGTTGTATGACACAGTTCTGCATTACACAGAACATATATTACTTTCTGGTATATAAACCAAAGCAAACATTGAAGAAGCTGCAGCTCTCAAACAGATGCCAGGTATATTCAGCAGCTGATCAAGGGAGTCCCGAATAGGACCCCTACCAATCTGATATTGATAGCCTATCCTAAGTATAGTCCATGAATATTGTCATTTTGGATAACCCTTACATTTTTATATGTAAAGTTAAAACCATACAGAAAGATAAAGAAAAAAAAAATATATATGGGGCAATATCTAGGTTCAAATGTTCCAGACATATACTCTGGTTAAAAAACAATAGGAGTACAAATATCTCTAAAACCTACAGGCTAGTGTAAAATGGAATCACATACACTGACGAGCAAAAGGGTAAAAATGTTTTGAACTTTTGACTTTCAAGCTTCATATCTCACCATCCACTACAGCTTTGTGAGACTACGCATTGTTACTGTTTTGCTTCTAAAATTCAAAATTTTAATTCTTAGTATTTTGCTAGTATTTTGTAAATCCACCTTTGGCTTTCAACACTGCCTGAATCCTTCTAGGCATGCTCTTGATCAGATTCAAGCATGTCTTGACCAATATTTGTTCCCAGGTTTCTTCTACACGTTCCCATTGTTAGTGCATACTGGTCGACTGACTTGGGTACGAATATAGCTTTTTCTTCAACTATACCCATAAGTGTTTGATTGGGTGGAGGTCTGGGGACTGTGAGGGCCAATCTAGCACCTTTACAAAATTGTCATTGAACCATTTCTTCGCCAATCTTCATGTATGCTTTGGGTTGTTATACTGCTGGAAAACTAGGTTGTCCTTTTCATACCCATTGTACTCGAGTGTACGAAGTAACTCATCTGGTAAGATGCTCACATATAGCTCAGAATTGAGACCACCATCGATCCTGGTCAACTATTCAACATCTTTGGCTGTGAAACAACCTCATATCATCAGGCTTCCTCCACCGAACTTGACAGTTCCTTCAATTTCTCAATCCGTTAGCCCTCTTTTCCCTTGTTTCTTCCAGACCCATTTGCACCCATGAGAGCCCAGTCTATTGACTTTCGTTTCATTGCTCCAAAACACCTGTTTCAAATCTTATACTGTCCACTGTTAGTTATTTTTTGCAAACTCTAGCCAACGTTTCTTATGACGATATTAAAGTCGAGGATTCTTCACCTTTTTTCAGGCCACCATTCAAGACTGTGTAATGCACGTCGCACTGTTCTTGCATGGACGTCTGTGATCTCACTTTTACGAAGCGTACGAGCCACTGCCATGTTTGTCATGCCAGAACTGATAGACCTTGTGATAAGCCGAATTGTTGACTCTGATATTTAGCCTGGAAGTCCACCTCTTGTCTTTGGAATGGATGGACGGACTTTATTTTGCATTCTTCCAACTGTCATGTCACTCACATTATGCAGTATGGCAACTTTCTTGGCCGAGATACCACTATCAATGAGCTGGATGATGCTTTTTCTATTTTTTTGAGAAATCTTCTTCATGGCTCCTGGATTCAAACCAGTGACCTTTTGCTTGGGAATCAACCTATTAACACAGCTATTAGGGAATGTGAGAACAGATCGTAATTTGTAGCATACAAGAAGAAAAAGATTGTTCGACCACCGGGAGCAAAAAAGTAACAATGTAGTTACATGACAAGAATCTGCATAACAAATTATATGCAAAATATTTTGAAGTACAATTTATGTATGAGATAGCCAAGATAATTGTCTATAAAATTATGGTAGCCTCACATTTAAAGCTGTAGTGGATGGTGAGATATGGGGCCTGGAAGTCAAAAGTCAGTGTATAACCACCAACATACACTCACCTAAAGAAATATTAGGAACACCATACTAATACGGTGTTGGACCCCCTTTTGCCTTCAGAACTGCCTTAATTCTATGTGGCATTGATTCAACAAGGTGCTGATAGCATTCTTTAGAAATGTTGGCCCATATTGATAGTATATCATTTTGCAGTTGATGGAGATTTGAGGGATGCACATCCAGGGCATGAAGCTCCCATTCCACCACATCCCAAAGATGCTCTATTGGGTTGACATCTGGTGACTGTGGGGGCCATTTTAGTACAGTGAACTCATTGTCATGTTCAAGAAACCAATTTGAAATGATTCGAGCTTTGTGACATGGTGCATTATCCTGCTGGAAGTAGCCATCAGAGGATGGATACATGTTCTCATTCTGTTTACGCCAAATTCGGACTCTACCATTTGAATGTCTCAACATAAATCAAGACTCATCAGACCAGGCAACATTTTTCCAGTCTTCAACAGTCCAATTTTGGTGAGCTCGTGCAAATTGTAGCCTCTTTTTCCTATTTGTAGTGGAGATGAGTGGTACCCGGTGGGGTCTTATGCTGTTGTAGCCCATCCGCCTCAAGGTTGTGTGTGTTGTGGCTTCACAAATGCTTTGCTGCATACCTCGGTTGTAACGAGTGGCTATTTCAGTCAACGTTGCTCTTCTATCAGCTTGAATCAGTTGGCCCATTCTCCTCTGACCTCTAGCATCTACAAGGCATTTTTTCCCACAGGACTGCCGCATACTGGATGTTTTTCCCTTTTCACACCATTCTTTGTAAACCCTAGAAATGGTTGTGTGTGAAAATCCCAGTAACTGAGCAGATTGTGAAATACTCAGACCGGCCCGTCTGGCACCAACAACCATGCCACGCTCAAAATTGCTTAAATCACCTTTCTTTCCCATTCTGACATTCAGTTTGGAGTTCAGGAGATTGTTTTGACCAGGACCACACCCCTAAATGCATTGAAGCAACTGCCATGTGATTGGTTGACTAGATAATTGCATTAATGAGAAATAGAACAGGTGTTCCTAATAATTCTTTAGGTGAGTGTATATTATACACAGTTGAGATTGATAGAAATAGTTCACTCCTATGTGATCAAGGAATAGGTGCTCTAGTCCCTTACACTGTTTCACCCTTACAGGAAAAAAGTTTTATAAAATATTTGGAATCTGGACTGGCACTCTAAATGTGTGTTTGAATATATTAATGATAGGCAGATCACCACTATATATTGCATTAGATAGTCATAAACATTTAATAACAAATGGTTAAAAATACAATAAAAAAATAAATAAAAAAGTATGCATACAATAGCCTATGGCTCCAAAAAAAAAGGGGGGGGGGAGATGTACATCTAGGATAGCTATTGGGGCCACCAGAGTAAGTTCATTCAATGTTCTTTGAGAAGATATTCTAATAATTCGAAGATCTGTGTTAGACTCGTGTGTTACACAGTATTAGAAAAGGGGGCACATCTCCTGTGAATGAGTCCACTTATTATTGCATAATTGTGAGAAAAACAATCTTCCTGTGTGGTTGCACCTTTTAAGATGGATCCTTGGTTTTTATATATAATCTGGATTTTATGATAGTGAAAGTCCGAACTCGATTTCAACAGATGGCTGTATATAGAAGCGATATTGTCACGACCCTTGGATATGGTCGTGACTCTTAGAGCCGCATGCAGATGCCAGCGGCCAGGTGGGTTGTTTACCACAGGTGAGGGCTGTTAGTTGTTAGCCTCACGTGCGGTTACCGCTGGCAACGTGGTGTTGTTGGCAGTGTAGCAGCCTGAGCTTGTTGCTAGGCGGCTCACTGTCAATGCATGCGGTTGCCTCTGGCAACGTGTGTTTATATGTGTGCACATTCCCTGTTTGGTGTGCACAGGGTTTGAGTTGTATGCACTTCCCCTTTAAGTTGATGTCTTCCCTTCCCTGGTGTTGGAAGGGTTAAATACCTTCCTAGTGTGTGTGTACTAGGTGTGTCCAGTTTGGTGTGATGGGTGTGACCTCAGGCCTCCTTATATGTTGGTGTGTTGGTGTCTGAAGGTCAGTTTTGGATTTGGTTCAGCTTGGTGTGGAGCTCTGCTCCTGGGCTGTTTGTGATCCTGTCTGTGTGAGTCACCCTTATTTATCATTCTATTTCCTTTGCTGTGTCTGTTGTCCCCTCCGGTGTGTTTGTCATTCCTCCCCCCACCTGGTGTATGTAGTTATGGTGGATTTTGTCTGGAGGCTTGATTGTGGTGTGTGACGGCTCCGGAAGGGGCGTGCTTTCTCGGAGGGGTTAAGCGAAGGCAAGACCGTGGGTTTCCCAGCCTGGAGCCTCATTCCATCTTGGCTGCGGCAGGTAAGAGTAGATAACATTGTTATTTTGCTTTGTGACTTACCTGCCGTACTGCTTCACCCATAGCCTTGCATCCTGTCAGCTACTGGGCCTTTGGAGACGCCTGTCATCCGTGTCTTGGATGCACAGGCATTCTCTGCCCTGTCTTCAGGCCTAGGGCGTAGCAGGGATAGCAGGGTCCTAGGTTGGTGAGCATGAGCCCCCTTACCTTATGAGGCGGCTCATGCGCTAGGAGTCTAGGGAGAGTGTTTAGGGTTGCGTTAGGAGGTGACCTGCTCCCTGTTCCTTGCTATCTGGCGTTGCAGCCTCAGCTATTGCATGGTGGGGGGTTTCCCCCACTCCCCGCCGTGACAGATATCACACTTGATGTAGATAGGTAAATAATTCTTACCTCCTCTTTTCAGATTTTTGGCTCTATTACATACCCGATGCTGATTCTGCTACTATGTTCGTTATACTAACACACTCGCTGGTACGCACGCCGGCGTGTCACGTGGTTTGCAGGAGGATCTGAACGTGTATCTCGCAGCAGGGTATCACGGGAGTTGATGCCGTAAGTCTGTTAAGAGTATTTGCGGTATTTGGAGCGCTCCAAGTGTTCGAATATTTAGTCGGACTATATAGTCATCTGTGTAGAGGCCTCTTCTTAATGTTGATTCCAGCGTACCAGCGAGCGTGTTAGGATAACGAACATAGTTGCAGAATCAGTATGTAATCGAGCCAAAAATCTGAAAAGAGAAGGTAAGAATTATTAACCTATCTACATCAAGTGTGATATCGCTTTTATATGCAGCCATCTGTTGAAATCGAGTTCGGACTTTCACTATCATAAAATCCAGATTATATATAAAAACCAAGGATCCATCTTAAAAGGTGCAACCACACAGGAAGATAATTTTTCTCACAATTATGCGATAATAAGTGGACTCTCATTCACAGGAGATGTGCCCCCTTTTCTAATACTGTGTAACACACAAGTCTAACACAGATCTTCAAAATTATTAGAATATCTTCTCAAACAACATTGAATGAACTTACTCTGGGTGGCCCCAATAGCTATCCTAGATGTACATCTCTCCCACCCCCCCCCCCTTTCTTTGAGCCATAGGCTATTGTATGCATACTTTTTATTATTTTTTATTGTGTTTTTAACCATTTGTTATTAAATGTTTATGACTATCTAATGCAATATATAGTGGTGATCTGCCTATCATATATATATTCAAACACACATTTAGAGTGCCAGTCCAGATTCCAAATATTTTATATATTATACACACTACAACAGAGGTTCACCCTCCCAAAGTCATGTTCTCATTTAGGTGATGCCAAACCAGAATTACATATTATGATAGCCCTTTTATTCTTCATAAGAAAGAGTTAACTTATATATCAGGATTTGATATTATGTAATAAAGAGCATTAAAATGACCCGGGTACCCCCCCAGAAACTACATCTATGTTGCACCCAAGTTTTGCTACATTTTAATAGAACATTAAAATATAAATTTTAAAAAGTGTGACGTTTCTACATATGTTATTTTGGTTATAAACCTGTTTACCAGAGAGAACTGTTACCTTTTTAGAGGCTGCCTGTAAAACTTGGCTGAGTTTCTAATGAACAGATGTACAAGAAGGAATTGGCATGCAAAAGCATCCTCTTCCACATCCAAATGTTCTGTAAAAATTCAGTGTTCTAATATGTATCTCAGTAAAGTAATATACATTTTCTTGAAAATACATAGAAGAGAAAATGAACATAGCTAATGAAAAGTAATTAAAAAATGTAAAGTATCATATTTAGATATGGTGCAGTTTTTAATACATAGCACTTTCATTACTATGTTAATATGCAAATTTCTCCATATCAGAGACCTGGATGTTCTGCAGCATAACATAGGGACATGTCTGTTTTTCTGTTATCTTAAAGGCGTTATCCAATAGTAGAATTACCTCTCCACATTGCTATAGACAATACTTACCTTGTCCCCAGCACCCGCGTCCCTACGGATCGCTGCACAGCCGCCGCCGCCGCATCTCCCCATTACTCGGATCAAAACATCCGGCGTCAGGGGGAGCAGCAAATAGCAGGCCGCGATCGTGATCAGCCTTCTCTAGCATAACCCTGGTAAGTATGGTCTGTAGGAGGGGCCTGGGCATTGTGGGGGGTATTTTTGGATTGGATTATTGGATAATCCCTTTAAATAGCACAAAAATAATTGTGTTTTTTGTTAATATGAATAATCAAAATATACACATCCACTTCTCTGCAGAATATGTTGTGCTTTTAGTGCAGTTTGGGCTAATAGGAGAGCTGTCTGGCTGCTATAATATGCCACCCTTTTATAGGGCAGCATATTCAGGTGACAGATTTGCTTGAAAAACTACCTAAGATACACTTATTTACTTTAAAATGTCCCAATTTATTTCTACAAATTGTGGCTCAGTGGTTAAAAGTATTAAATATCACCACTGTAGTCCTGGGTTCAAATCCAGCTAAGGAAAACATCTTCATAGAGTTTCTATGATGATTCTATGTTTATGTTGTTTTCCCTCAGGTCCTCTGGTTTCTTCATGCACTCCAAAATTATATTGGTAGGCTAATTGATTTCATACTAAATTGATTCTAATGTATGTGCTTGAGAGTGGGAAATAACATTGCAATCCTCACTGGGGAAAATAAATGATGCGAATGATCTCAGGAATCTCCATGCAGCCATATGGAATATGTTGGCGTGATGAAACCAACAGGAAATAAATATCTCGCATGTACATAATCAGTGGCATCATATGCGTTGTAACGGATAATATACAATAAAAAAAATCTCCACAATCATGTTAGCAATGTGTTAATTAAGATAATTATTCTGTAACACTTGTAAAATAAACTTAGCATTCTTAAAATTATTTTTGTTTTATCATCCAGATACTAAAAATGATACAGCACTACATGATTTATTGACCATTTGGATTTTGATGAGCTATGAAACTGCAATACCATCTGGATCTATGTAAGATAAATATCAGGCAAACATCTAGATTGAAGTTGCAGAGCTACAATATTGTGAAGGTCATTAATAATTATAATTAAAAAAATGATTAGAAAATAAATGTAGAAGAAAACATACTGAATATTAAAGGACATTAAACATTCTGCAGAATGTCAAAAGACTGAAAGACCATTTGTGATGGGAAATGTAATATTATGTTGTAACTTTTTGAAATAACCCTAATAAAACTAGATGTAGATATTTAATTGTTGGAGTATAAATCCAAATACAATACATTCCCATTGTACCATGCTTAAAGGGAACCTGTCACCTGGATTTTGGGTATAGAGCTGAGGACATGGGTTGCTAGATGGCCGCTAGCACATCCGCAATACCCAGTCCCCATAGCTCTGTGTGCTTTTATTGTGTAAAAAAAAAACTATTTGATACATATGCAAATTAACATAAAAGAGTCATATCTTACTTGTGTGACCAGAGAAGAGTCATATTTTCAAGCTCTGACTCATCTCAGGTTAATTTGCATATGTATCAAATCGGTTTTTATACACAATAAAAGCACACAGAGCTATCGGGACTGGATATTGCGGATGTGCTAGCGGTGATCTACCAACCCATGTCCTCAGCTCTATACACAAAATCCAGGTGACAGGTTCCCTTTAAATGGGTTTTCTGGGAGTGCAATATTGATAACCTATCCTCAGAATAGGTCATCTATATCTGATCGATGGAGGTCCTGGCACTCCCATAATCCTCTGTTTGAAAGAGATGCAGAGCTCGGACAAGCACTACTTGAATTTACTTGAATAGCACTGATCTGCACATAAACCAAATGATTGATAGCAAGATGCCGCAGTGCTCACCAGAGTACCACAAACAGAAGATCTTCATGGGTATAAGACCTCCCACTGATTAGTGTTGAGTGCGAATATCCGAATCGCCACTTCGAGAATTCACGAATATTTAGAATATAGTGCTATATATTCGTATTCGAGAATAGTGTTGATTATTCTAATCGCTAATTTATAGCGAATTTATAGCGAATTTATAGCGAATATATTACATTAACGATTTTCGTAATCAAGTAAACAATGACTGGAGATCACGAATTCTCGAATTTGCGAATTTATGGCGAATATTCAGCCAAAAATTCGAGAAATATTGCGAATTTGAATATTGCCTATGCCGCTCATCACTACCACTGATCCGATATTGATGACCTATACTGGGGATAAGTCATCAATATTTCACTCCCAGAAACGCCTTTCATCTTTCTAGCTCTGTACATCTGTATTTTTCCGTTAACCACTGCAGACATGTTTTGTGTTTTAGTTTTTTACTCCCCACCTTTCTTTTTCTGTTCACATGGTCTTAGGAGGACAATTTGTGGGGGACAAATTTTAGTTTTCTAATGACAGCATTTAATATACCATACGATGTATTGTGAAGCTGCAATTAAATTGAATAAAAAATAAAAATGCAATTGTGCCATTCTTTTACAGGATTTATTTTTATGGGGTACTCTTGAGGTAAGAATTATATCACATTCATTTGACGGATTGGTATGATTACAGTAATGCCAAATTTATATATTTTTTAATATATACTGGAAACATGCGCAAATGTTAGCTAAAAACTACGTCAGTCAGGGGCTGGCGTAGTTTGTACTCCATGTGCACGGGCTGCCACAGTTGCACCTATTTTATAAATTAGACAGATCTTATAGCAGGGCAGAGAGGCTAAGGCATAAAAAGCCAGTTTAGTAAATGTGCCCAAGTCAGTGTTTGGTTAGTGATTTCCATCAGTGGGGTTTAGAGATAAGCATAGAAATATGCCTGGAACCCACGCGGAACAGTAATACAGGGAGCAGGGCGGTCACAGACAGACATACAAGCATGCCTCGAACCCATGAGGAACAGGAATACAGGGAACATGGCGTTCACAGACAGATCAAGACAAAAAGATATTAATGAATAACCAGGCTGACCACACAAGACAGGTTGGAGTAAACCCTCATTAACAAGTCAGTGCTTTGGTTAGTGATTTCCATCAGTGATTGCGAGCCAAAATCAGGATTGGCCTGTACAGACATAATCAAAAGATCTGCACCTGTTCTTTGAATAGAGCCACACCTGGTTTTGGCTCAAAATCACTGATGAAAATCACTGACCTAAACACTGCTCCTTAGCGCTCACTATACAACATGAATAGAACACGGGGACTCCCTCTAATACAGCAGCGTGTATGATGTCACCTTAGGGGGCGGGTCACACTAATACCAATTCTGACAGCTGAGCGCTTTACAGCGCTTACTATGCAATATGAATAGAAGCCGGGGACTCCCTCTCGTCCTGCGGTGGGCTGACGTCAGTGAGGGGCGTGCCCTTTTGAACACCAGCAGGCACCTCACTGCATTGGCACAATTCTAACCACTGCATTCGAACCTCTGGCCATCGAAATTAACCTTGCCCATGGCCACGCCCCCTGGAGTCAAAAGAGGCGCCAAAATAGTGTAGAAATAAACTGCTATTGTCTTGTACCTTGTAAATAGTGTGATTGTCCTGAAGAAGATGGCCCCATGCCCTCGAAACGCGTAGACAAATAAAGTTTAACCTTTTACTACACTACCTGCGTGATGTATCCACCCTAGCAGCGCCACAAGAGATAAAGGAGATCCAGTTTTTCTTCTTTTTACTCACCTTATATCGCCCACGCACATAACCCGCAAGTGCGTCCTGGAATCAAGGCTGCAGCAATGCACCCCTGGATGCTGGCCGGGTTTATCTACCAGCAAGGTAGATAGGTGGTAAGCACATTTTTACCGTAATACTATAATCATCTACTACTGTACTACACATTTGGCGCTGCCTCCTCTCCCTTTTCCCTCCTCTTTCTTTTTTAAAGACACAGGTCAGGAGAACAAGCACCATAAACTCAGCATTTCTGGAGACAGATTGAACTCACAGATATATTGCACACAGATCTAAATAACAGGTATTCAAACAAGCTCAGGGAAGAATGAACCCTAAATAGACACAGGGAACACACAATTCACTAAGTACAGTTAGCCAGCATACACAGCAACACAGTGTCACAGTAAACCGCACTGTGATACATACAGACACAAGGCACAAAATATTCACAAGACACAGTTCAAACACTAAGAAGGCCGCAGCCACCTGAGAAAACAGCATACACAGGAATATCAACCTCAGCCAGTATGCAAGAGTGCATGCAGGTAGCCTACACAGCAACAAGTGTCACAGTGAACAATCACTGCGATACAGACACAAGGAGCAGAATTATTAAGGGTAAAGATAGGGCGATCTGTCACAAAGAACGGGATCGCCGAACAGTGTGTTGTCTTCCTGGCGCTCAAGTTCAACACATCGTGGATCGGGTTGACAGATTACTGGGAGGGTCTGGAGAAGATCCAGCAGTATTGGTCCAAATCGAAACCAATGACATAGTTAGAGGTAGGTGGAGCATCCTTAAAAATGATTTTAGGGATTTAGGTCACAAGCTTAGGGCAAGGACCTCAAAGTGTTTTCTGAAAAACTACCTGTACCACGAGCCACATAAGAAAGGCAGCAGGAGATTAGGGAGGTTTACAAGTGGCTCAAGAACTGGTGTAGGAATGAGGGGTTTGGGTTCCTGGACAACTGGGCTGACTTCTCTGTCGGCTACACACTCTATCGCAGGGATGGGCTGCACCTAAATGTGGAAGAGGCAGCTGTTTTTGGGGAGAAGATGGCTAGAAGGTTGGAGGAGTGTTTAAACTAGGGAGGGGGGGGGAGTGAAATTACATTATAGGAGGGGATGATAGTGCAGATAGAGACCGGGGCAAGGTAATAGGACTGGGGGAGAAATGGAAGGAGGGACTAGAACAGTTCAGAAGGAAAGGTGTAGGGTAAAACATATACACAAACCTCTTACAGTCATGTGAAAAAATTAGGACACCCTTTGAAAGCATGTGGTTTTTTGTAACATTTTTAATAAAAGGTTATTTCATCTCCGTTTCAACAATACAGAGAGATTAAAGTAATCCAACTAAACAAAGAAAACTGAAGAAAAGTCTTTTCAAGATCTTCTGTAAATGTCATTCTACAAAAATGCCTATTCTAACTGAGGAAAAAGATAGGACACCCTCACATGTATTCCCTCTTAAATTGGCTCAGATCTCACACAGGTATATCACACCAGGTGCACATAATTAGTAGATCGTTACTCTGCATGTTGAATGAGGCTTGCCCTATTTAAACCTCAGACATTTAGTTTGGTGTGCTCCTGACTGTTGAAGTGAGAGTGAGCACCATGGTGAGAGCAAAAGAGCTGTGAGAGGACTTCAGAAAAAAGATTGTAGCAGCCTATGAGTCTGGGAAGGGATTTAAAAAGATCTCAAAAGATTTTGAAATCAGCCATTCCACTGTCCGGAAGATAGTCTACAAGTGGAGGGCTTTCAAAACAACTGCCAACATGCCCAGGACTGGTCGCCCCAGCAAGTTCACCCCAAGAGCAGACCGCAAGATGCTAAAAGAGGTCTCCAAAAACCCTAAAGTGTCATCTCGAGAACTACAGCAGGCTCTGGCTACTGTTGATGTAGAAGTACATGCCTCTACAATCAGAAAGAGACTGTACAAGTTTAACTTGCATGGGAGGTGTGCAAGGAGGAAACCTTTGCTTTCCAAGAGAAACATCGAGGCCAGACTGACATTTGCCAGAGATAAAGTTGACAAAGACCAGGACTTCTGGAATAATGTTCTTTGGACAGATGAGTCCAAAATTGAATTATTTGGACACAACAGCAGAGGACATGTTTGGCGTAAACCAAACACAGCATTCCAAGAAAAGAACCTCATACCAACTGTGAAGCATGGAGGTGGAAGTGTCATGGTTTGGGGCTGCTTTGCTGCAGCAGGACCTGGTCAGCTCACCATCATAGAATCCACGATGAATTCTACTGTGTATCAGAAGGTGCTTGAAGAACATGTGAGACCATCAGTTAGAAAATTAAAGCTGAAGCGGAACTGGACCATGCAACATGACAATGACCCAAAACATACTAGTAAATCAACCAAAGATTGGCTGAAAAAGAAGAAATGGAGAGTCCTGGAATGGCCAAGTCAAAGTCCAGATTTGAATCCCATTGAGATGCTGTGGGGTGACTTGAAAAGGGCTGTACGTGCAAGAAACCCCTCAAACATCTCACAGCTGAAAAAGTTCTGCATTGAGGAGTGGGGTAAAATTTCCTCAGACCGATGTCGAAGACTGGTAGATGGCTACAAGAACCGTCTCACTGCAGTTATTTCAGCCAAAGGAGGTAACACTCGCTATTAGGGGCAAGGGTGTCCTATCTTTTTCCTCAGTTAGAATAGGCATTTTTGTAGAATGACATTTACAGAAGATCTTGAAAAGACTTTTCTTCAGTTTTCTTTGTTTAGTTGGATTACTTTAATCTCTCTGTATTGTTGAAACGGAGATGAAATAACCTTTTATTAAAAATGTTACAAAAAACCACATGCTTTCAAAGGGTGTCCTAATTTTTTCACATGACTGTAATTGTATGTACAATTATACCAGAAGCCTGACTAATAAAACTGGTGAATTGGAATTAGTGATGTGTGAGGAGGACTATGACATAGTGGGAATAACTGAGACATGGCTGGATGATAGCTATGACTGGGCAGTTAACATACAGGGTTAGAGTCTGTTTAGAAAGGATCGCCAAAACCAGAGAGGGGAAGGGGTCTGCCTTTATGTGAAGTCCTGTTTAAAGCCCACAGTCCGGGAAGATATAAGTGAGGGACATGAAAATGTGGAGCAATGGCATGCCTAGGATGTTTGGCACCCGGGGCGGGTCCTTTCTATGGCACCACCCCAATACTTTAAAAAAATTATATCCCCTCACAGTAGTATTGCCCTCGTTGTACAACCTTCACAGTAGTTTTGTACAGATATGTGCCCCCTCACAGTAGTTATGCCCGTATTGTGACCTCTCACAGTAGTTATGCCCACATTGTTCCCCCCTCACAGTAGTCATGCCCTCTCTGTGCCCCTTCACAGTTGTAATGCCCTCTTTGTCTCCCCTTCACCGTAATAATCCGCATTGTGTCCCCTTCATAGTAATAATCCCCATTGTGCACCCCTTTATAGTAATAATGCCCACTGTGCCCCCTACATATTAATAATTTCCATTGTGCCCCCTTCACAGTAATAATGCCCACTGTGCCCCCTTTACAGTAATAATGCCCTCTGTGCCCCCTTAATTGTAGTAATGCCCTCTGGCTCTGTGCCCCCTCCATAGAAGAAATGCTCATTGTGCCCCCTTCACATTAGTAATGCCCTCTGTGACCCCTCCTTAGTAGTAATGCCCTCTGTGCCCCCTCCATAGTAATAAAGTCCTCTGTGCCCCCTCCATAATAATAAAGTCTTCTGTGCCCCCTCCATAGTAATAAAGCCCTTTGTGCCCCCTCCATAGTAGTAAAGCCCTCTGTGCCCCCTCTGTATTAAAAAAAAACTAAACACAGTAGCTAATCACCTTGTCCCGCTCCTGAAGCTCACATACCTCTCTTCTCTGCAGGCGTAGATCGCTCACTGTGTGGGCTGCAGATTTATGGGCTGCAGGCTCCGCCCACACATGCCTACAGCGCGGTCTGTGCCTTCAGGCTGAATCATGGAGCGGGGAGAAGTCTTCTTGCTTCACCATTTTGTGCGCTGCCAGCCTGAAGGAGGGGGAGGGGAGGAGCGCTGGGAGCTGAGAGTTGAGTGACAGGATGACAGATCCCAGTGCTCCAGCAATGAGCACTTCCATCTGATGTGCTCATTGTTTCTGTCATCCCCCTGAGAGCTATTTTTCCCAACTGGTTCAGGACCCGACTAGAGGGATGGCCATACTGGACTTAGTATTAACCAATAGACCTGACAGAACAATAGATGTGCAGATTGGGGGACACCTGGGAAATACTGACCATAAAGTAATAACCTTCCAATTGTCATTCAAAAGAGTATTTCTTCAGGGAGGAACAAAAATACCAAACTTCAAAAAAGCTAAATTTTGCCAACTAAGAGAGGCCATAGGCCTAACTAACTGGGACAAAGTCCTCAAAAATAAAAATACAGCAACAAAATGGGATATTTTTTAAAGCATCCTAAAATCTAATTGTGAGAGATACAAACCTTATGGGAATAAAAGGTTAAGGAACAAGAAAAAAAAACAAAGTGGATAAATATAAATGTAAAGAAAGCAATAAATGACAAAAAGAAAGCATTTAAATCACTAAAAACAGGAGGGTGGTGAGGAAGCATTGAAAAACTATAAGGAAAAAACTGAATATGTAAAAGATAAATAAAAGCAGCCAAACTAGAGACCCGAGAGATTAATTTGCAAAGAGAGTAAAACTAACCCTAAAATGGTCTTCAATTATATAAATGGTAAAAAGTATAAATCTGTAGGCCCTTTACAGAGCAATAAGAGGGGAGTTGCAGAGAGCGATGAGGAGGAAACAAAGCTATTAAATTTTATTCTCTCCATTATATTCACTGAGAAAAATAAACTGTCAGATGAAATGCAGAATGCAAAAGTAAATTCCCCATTAAAAGTGCCCTGTCTGACCCAGGAAGAAGTACAGCGGTGTCTTAAAAAAAGATTAAAATAGACAAATTGCTGGGACCAGATGGCATAAGCCACCATGTTCTAAGAGAATTAAGTAATGTCATAGCCAGAACCTTATTTCTGATATTTAACCCCTTAAGGACTTAGGGCGTACCGGTACGCCCTATTTCCCGAATCCTTAAGGACTCAGGGCGTACCGCTACGTCCTAAGTTTGAATCGCGATTGCGGCGCCGCCGGGGTTAATCCGAACAGGATGCCGGCTGAAATCATTCAGCCGCCATCCTGTCACAACTCCGGGGGGGTCATGTGACCCCCCGTATCGGCGATCGCCGCAAACTGCAGGTCAATTCAGACCTGCGGTTTGCGGCATTTACCTGCGGTTGCAGCCAATGTCGGCGGTGCCATCGGGTCCCCATGAGGCTATGGGGGGGACCCGATGGCATGGAAGGCAGCGCAATGTCTAAGGAAGGCATCGCGCTGCCTTCCGGTGACGAGCCTGTGAGATCCAGCCCCCTGGATCTCACAGGCTGGAAGCTGTATGAGTAATACTCACAGTATTACTCATACAGCCAATGCATTCCAATACAGAAGTATTGGAATGCATTGTAAAGGAATATACCCCCCAAAGTTCAAGTTCCAAAGTGGGACAAAAACAAAGTGAAAAAAATGTTGAAAAAATAAAGTTTTCCCCCCCAAAAAATTTAAGTTTCAAGTAAAAATAAACAAAAACTTCATTTTCCCCAAATAAAGTTAAAAAAAATTGGTAAAAAATAGGGGGGGAAAAAAAGTATACATATTAGCCGTCCGTATCGACCGGCTATATAAACATATCACATGACCTAACCCCTCAGAAGAACACCGTAAAAAAAAAAAAATTAAAACTGTGCTAAATAAACCATTTTTTTGTCACCTTACATCACAAAAAGTACAACAGCAAGCGATCAAAAAGGCGTTTGCCCACCAAAATAGTACCAATCTAACCGTCACCTCATCCCGCAAAAAATGAGCCCCTACCTGAGACACTCGCCCCAAAAAAAAAACTATGGCTCAGAATATGGAGACACTAAAACATCATTTTTTTGTTTGAAAAAAGCTGTTATAGTGTAAAAGTATTAGGTATTGCCGCGTCCGTATCGACGGCTCTATAAAAAAATCACATTACCTAACCCCTCAGATGAACACCGTAAAAATTTTTAAATAAAAACTGCGCTAAATAAACAATTTTTTGTCACCTTACATCACAAAAAGTGTAATAGCAAGCGATCAAAAAGTCACACGTACCCCAAAATAGTGCCAATAAAACCATCATCTCATCCCGCATCATCTCATTACCTACGCAAGGTAATCGCCCAAAAACTGAAAAAATTATGGCTCTCAGACTATGGAAATACTAAAACATGATTTTTTTTTCTTCAAAAATGAAATCATTGTGTAACGACCGTTGTTGGGTTCCGTGTCTGTTGTTCCGTTTTTCATGATTTTCTGCGGACCCATTGACTTTCAACGAGTCCGTTGAAAACTCAGAAAATGCACCATTTGTCATCCGCGTCCGTGATCCGTGTTTCCAGTCCGTGAAAAAAAAAAAATTACCTGTCCTATTTTTTTCACGGACAACGGTTCGCGGACCCATTCAAGGCAATGGGTCCGTGAAAAAACTCGGAGGCACACAAGATTGTCATCCGCGTCACCCAGCCCCCACCACAGCCAAAAGATACAAAACTGGGCTGGTTGGTTAGTGCTACGTTTGTGCTGGTTTGTATGAATATGTAGAGTGAATCTCTAAATCGCACATCCTCATACCTATGCTTATGATATACAACTGTTATTAATAATCAGCATTTCTTGTGATAAAACATGGCTCTACAGCGATGCTATCAATCATTTGCTGTGCACTATAAAGAGACAATTAGTATACAGTTTGATCAAAGCGCATAGGCCCACTTACCGCGACAAGGGTGTCTCTAGTTTAAGTGGGAACCTACTCTAACCATGGCGCAGAGCCGCGCGGCGACCACCACGCCTCCACACCGCTCCAGCAGGCAATGGGATCCAGCAGCCGCACAGCAGCCCCACTGTACAGTGAGGCCACATGGGCCCCGGGTCCCATCACTCCACCAGCACGGCACAGAAGCAGAGACGGCCGCCGTCCAGCGCCGCATGCGAACTGGTGCAAATGGCTCACCTGTTCACAGCCTCTCAGGAACTCCAACTGAGATGTGGTAGGAATTTATAAACCCTTTGCAGACTTCTGCTAATTAAAAAGCACCTGATAAGCATAGGTATGAGGATGTGCGATTTAGAGATTCACTCTACATATTCATACAATTTGTGCTGGTTTGTGCCATTTAAATCTACATTCTACCTCCTTTCGTTTTTGAGTTATTAGCCATTTATTGAAAGGTCACAAAAGGTCACCCAGCCCCCACCACAGCCAAAAGACACAAAACTGGGCTGGTTGGTTAGTGCTACGTTTGTGCTGGTTTGTGCCATTTAAATCTCCATTCTATCTCCTTTCGTTGTCAAGTTATTAACCATTTATTAAAAGGTCACCAAAGGTCACCCAGCCCCCCACCACAGCCAAAAGACACCAAACCGGGCTGGTTGGTTAGTGCTGCATTTGTGCTGTAAAAATTATCATTTGTGTTGCTTAATTTTATGAACTCCATTAACAAGGCTGAAGCATACTCACTTTACACAGGTAGTAAGACAAGTTAATATGGACTGACATCACTTGAGGTAAGAATGATTATAGCTACAGACAAAAAAATAAATACTAACTATCAAGAAAGAGAATAGTAAAATGTGTCTTAAACATTTTTATTCTACAAATCATTTCACAAACTGTAGATCATAAAGTTTTCATGAAAATCAATGACAAATGAAGAACAAATAAACCAAAACCTAGAGATATCCATATTAAAGGGCTTCTGTCACCCCACTAAAGTGATTTTTTTTTTTGGGGCTAGTTAAATTAGTTATATAGCGATATATGAAAATATAATTGTGTTACTTACATTGATCCAGCAGTTTATTAAAAAAACGAAGTTTTATCATATGCAAATTCGGTCTCTACCAGCAAGTAGGGCGGCTACTTGCTGGTAGCTGCTGCAGAAATCCGCCCCCTCCTCTTGTTGATTGACAGGGCCAGCCGGGATCTCCTCCTCCGGCCAGCCCTGTCGGCATTTCAAAAATCGCGCGCCTGTGTTGATTCGGCGCAGGCGCTCTGAGATGAGGAGGCTCGTCTCCTCAGAACTCCCTCAGTGCGCCTGCGCCGATGACGTCTTCTATTTCGGTGATGTCATCGGCGCAGGCGCACTGAGGGAGTTCTGAGGAGACGAGCCTCCTCATCTCAGAGCGCCTGCGCCCAATCAACACAGGCGCGCGATTTTTGAAATGCCGACAGGGCTGGCCGGAGGAGGAGATCCCGGGTGGCCCTGTCAATCAACAAGAGGAGGGGGCGGATTTCTGCAGCAGCTACCAGCAAGTAGCCGCCCTACTTGCTGGTAGAGACCGAATTTGCATATGATAAAACTTTGTTTTTTGAATAAACTGCTGTATCAATGTAAGTAACACAATTATATTTTCATATATCGCTATATAACTAATTTAACTAGCCCCCAAAAAAAAAATCACTTTAGTGGGGTGACAGAAGCCCTTTAAGTTCTGACTTTTTCAGTCTTCATTAAACGGTAACTGTACATGTCCATGGGAAGTGCATAAAAAAGTAGATTATCTCATGCTAAAACCTTTGCTACCTACACTTAACAAATGGTTATTGGGAACTACAAGCAACTAATAATCCGAAATCACCTGCACTCCATACAGCATACAGACTTTGAGTAAGAGGTTGGTGCTTGAAGTGACAACATGGATGGCGCCGTGTCAGATACAGTCCACAATAGAAGTCACCAGCACTCGATATGTGCCACAAGTAAAGCACTTTTTATTCAATCGTCACATGCGTCAAACAGCCAACGTTTCGGGGCCACACAGGGTCTCTTCTTCTGGCCAACATAGTGACGGTCATTGATTTTCATGAAAACTTTATGATCTACAGTTTGTGAAATGATTTGTAGAATAAAATTGCTTAAGACACATTTTACTATTCTACTTCTTGATAGTTAGTATTTATTTTTTTGTCTGTAGCTATAATCATTCTTACCACAAGTGATGTCAATCCATATTAACTTGTCTTACTACCTGTGTAAAGTGAGTATGCTTCAGCCCTGTTAATGGAGTTCATAAAATTAAGCAGCACAAATGATAATTTTTACAGCACAAATGCAGCACTAACCAACCAGCCTGGTTTCATGTCTTTTGGCTGTTGCGGGGGGGCTGCTGATGTCATCATCTTGAAAAAAATATATATTTCTATTATCTTACAAATAAAAGCAGCACAAATGTTAATTTTTACAGCACAAACCAGCACAAGGAGATAGAATGGAGATTTAAATGGTACAAACCAGCACAAACGTAGCACTAAACAACCAGCCCGGTTTCGGGTCTTTTGGCTGTGGTGGGGGGCTGGGTGACCTTTGGTGACCTTTCAATAAATGGTTAATAACTCGAAAACGAAAGGAGGTAGAATGTAGATTTAAATGGCACAGACATAGCACTAACCAACCAGCCCGGTTTTGTGTCTTTTGACTGTGGTGGGGGGCTGGGTGACCTTTAGTGACCTTTTAATAAATGGTTAATAACGACATTGAAAGGAGGTAGAATGTAAATTTAAACGGCACAAACCAGCACAAACATAGCACTAACCAACCAGCAAGTTTCATGTCTTTTTGCTGTTGTAGGGGGGCTGATGATGTCATCATCTTGAAACGAACAAGTTTGAGGCCAATTATTGGCCGGATTTGTGGGAGGAGCCCCGCACATTTAAACCCCTCTGGTTCCGCCACTCACCTGTCGGGACGATCGAGTCATCTGGAGCTTCGTTCAGGCTTCCAGCTTCTGACACGTGACGTCATTCAGCTGCTGCTGTCTGGCCTCGGCTGCCTGCAGTATTGATCGGCCAGTTTCATTCCTCTCATTGCAGCGGGAGATTCGAATTTTCAGGGCTTGTGAGTATGCCTTGAGCTCTGCCGTTTGCAGTTTCCATACAATACAATGCTTTGTTTCCTTTCAGGCTGCACAGCCACTGCCTACTCTAGCTCACCTGCAACTGAAAAAAAGGAGGGAGCTGCAGTCTTTGCTAGGCATGCTTAATTTTGCCATGCGGATTATACTTCAGGGCAGGTCCTTCATCTCCAGGTTGCTTGTGCTGCTGCCTTTGGCTCCTTATGCGGAGTCCTTGGTTTGCTTGGACCCATGCGCACGAGCGGACCTGGCGATGTGGGACGAGTTTCTCAGTCGGTGGAATGGTGTGTCCATGTTTATCCTGCAGGCCTTGGCAGATTCGCCTCGTGTGGTTACCGATGCCGCAGCCTCAAGGGGCTACGCGGCCATTTTTGGCCCCCACTGGCTAGCAGCCTTCTGGTTGGAAGAGGTTTTGGAGATTCCAGAATTTTCAAGGACCTCTTCTCTTTTCGAAATTTACCCTATCCTGGCTGCTGCCACAGTTTGGGGACACTTGTGGTCGGATCAAACAGTAACGTTTCTCACTGATAATCAGCCTACCTCCGATATCATCACTAAAGGAAGATCCAAGTCCCTAGTCATTATGTCCTTCCTGAGGAGGCTGGTATGGTTGTCTCTGCAACATAGTTTCAATATAGCCTGTTCGTTTATCCCTGGGAAGGGTAACACTGCTACGGATGCACTGTCATGGTTTAATTTCCCCCTTTTTTTCCAACAGCATCCAGAGGCAGACGTTACAGCCACTCCGGTGCCACCTTGCTCTCTGCTAATTCTGGACTGACCTCTCATTGGGCCACCGCCTGCCACATCATTGAGAAGTCGTTATCCGAGAACACAAGGAGGGCTTACTCCTCAGCATGGCTCAGGTTTCTAGATTTTCAGGAGAGGTACCCGAGACAAGACTCGAGCAACATCAAATACATACTGTCATTCGTATCATATTGCCACACCAACCTGGGTCTTTCACATAGTACCATCAAGCTGTATTTAGCGGGGGTGCAACATCACATGTCCCTCCAGGACCCCATCTCTCTTTTCGCATCCCGTTAAAGGGTTTCTACCACCAGAAATACTGTTATGTAGCTGACTGACATTAGCAGTGCGTTAATGTCAGCACTACATAACAGTATGTTTTTTACCTTTCTCCCTGCAGCCGTTTTGGTAAAAAAAGCACTTTTATTATATGCTAATGAGCCTCTAGGTGCTATGTGGGCGTAAAATCAGCACCTAGAGGCTCCGTCCACTCACCCTTTATCCCGCCCAGGTCCGCTGTTCTGCCCGCCCAGCTCCTCTTGATTGATGGCACGGTCCGCCGCATCGCTTTTTTGTTTTTCTGATATTAATCAAAATAGACCGCAATTTTCTCAAAAAAAGTGTATTTTTAACTTTCTCTGGTTAAATTGTTCAAATATAATTACATTTCTATACAAGTTTGTGTCAGAATTTATTGTGCTACATGTCTTTGATAAAAAAAAATCCAATAAGTGTATATTTATTGGTTTGCGCAAAAGTTATAGCGTTTACAAACTATGGTACAAAAATGTGAATTTCCGCATTTTGAAGCAGCTCTGACTTTCTGAGCACCTGTCATGTTTCTTGAGGTGCTAGAATGCCAGGATAGTATAAATACCCCCCAAATGACCCCATTTTAGAAAGAAGACACCTCAAAGTATTCGCGGAGGGGCATGGTGAGTTCATGTATGATTAAAAAAAAATTCACAAGTTAGCGGAAAATGACACTTTCTGAGGAAAAAACAAAAAATAATAAAGTTTCCATTTATGCTAACTTCTGGCAAAAAAAAATAAAAATTCCCACGGACTCACTATGCCCCTCAGTGAATACCTTGGGGTGTCTACTTTCCGAAATGGGGTCATTTGTGGGATGTGTTTACTGTTCTGTCATTTTGGGCGGGGCTAAATTGTGAGCGACCCTGTAAAGCCTAAAGGTACTCGTTGGACTTTCGGCCCCTTTACGCACCTAGGCTGCAAAAAAGTGTCACACATGTGGTATCGCCGTACTCAGAAGAAGTAGGGCAATGTGTTTTGGGGTGTATTTTTACATATACCCATGCTGGGTGAGAGAAATATCTCTGTAAATTGACAACTTTGTATAAAGAAATGTAAAAAGTTGTCATTTACAGAGTTTCTCACACACAGTATGGGTATATGTAAAAATACACCCCAAAACACATTGCCCTACATCTCCTGAGCCCTGGCATTTTAGGGGCCCTAAAGCGTGAGAAGAAGTCTGGAATCCAAATGCCTAAAAATGCCCTCCTAAAAGGCACTCGTTGCATCTTGGCTGCAAAAAAGTGTCACACATGTGGTATCACCGTACTCAGGAGAAGTAGGGCAATGTGTTTTGGGGTGTATTTTTACATATACCCATGCTGGGTGAGAGAAATATCTCTGTAAATTGGAAAAAGTTGTCATTTACAGAGATATTTCTTACACACAGTATGGGTATATGTAAAAATACACGCCAAAAAACATTGCCCTACTTCTCCTGAGTACGACTATACCACATGTGTGACACTTTTTTGCAGCCTAGGTGCGCAAAGGGGCCCAAGTTCCAATGAGTACCTTTAGGATTTCACAGGGCATTTTTTACGCATTTGGATTCCAAACTACTTCTCACGCTTTAGGGCCCCTAAAATGCCAGGTCAGTATAAATACCCCACAAGTGACCCCATTTTGGAAAGAAGACATCCCAAGGTATTCCGTGAGGGGCATGGCGAGTTCATGTAAAATGTTATTTTTTGTCACAAGTTGGAATATGAGACTTTGTAAGAATTTTTTTTAATAAAAATCATTTTCCGCTAACTTGTGCCAAAAAAAAAAAATCTTCGATGAACTCGCCATACCCCTCACGGAATACCTTGGGGTGTCTTCTTTCCAAAATTGGGTCACTTGTGGGGTATTTATACTGCCCTGGCATTTTAGGGGCCCTAAAGTGTGAGAAGTAGTTTGGAATTCAAATGCGTAAAAAATGCCCTGTGAAATCCTAAAGGTACTCATTGGAATTTGGGCCCCTTTGCGCACCTAGGCTGCAAAAAAGTGTCACACATGTGGTATTGCCGTACTCAGAAGAAGTAGGGCAATGTGTTTTGGGGTGTATTTTTTAAATATACCCATACTGTGTGTGAGAAATATCTCTGTAAATGACAACATTTTACATTTTTTTATACAAAGTTGTCAATTTACAGAGATATTTCTCACACACATTATGGGTATATGTAAAAATACACCCCAAAACACATTCCTCTACTTTTTCTGAGTACAGCAATACCACATGTGTGACACTTTTTTGCAGCCTAGGTGCGCAAAGGGGCCCAAATTCCAATGAGTACCTTTTAGGAGGGCATTTTTAGACATTTGGATTCCATTCTTCTTCTCACGCTTTAGGGCCCCTAAAATGCCAGGGCAGTATAAATACCCCACATGTGACCCCATTTTGCAAAGAAGACACCCCAAGGTATTCCGTGAGGGGCATGGCGAGTTCATAGAAGATTTCTTTTTTTTGCCACAAGTTAGCGAAAATAGTTATTTTTTATTTTTTTTCTCACAAAGTCTCCCATTCTGCTAACTTGTGACAAAAAGTTAAATCTTTCATTGACTCATAATGCCCCTCAGCGAATACCTTGGGGTGTCTTCTTTCCAAAATGGGGTCATTTGTGGGGTGTTTGTACTGCCCTGGCATTTGAGGGTCTCCACAATCATTACATGCAGGGCCGGGCCGACACAGAGGCTGGGGAGGCTCCAGCCTCAGGGCTCAGCCTGGGGTGGGCGGAAAAACAAACCTCTTTTTTTTTTTATCACTTACTTGCTGCCGGGCGCCCTCCCCTCCCCAGCCAGTGTTCACTCTAAGCTGCGCTTGTAGATAGGAGCAGGAGGCTGCTGATTGGCCAGTATCAGCTAGCTGCCCTGCCATTGGTCCATCCTTTCACACCCCCTTCTCTCTGGAGCTGAACACAGCAGGAGGGTGTGAACTTTGAAGACAGGAAGCCTGTGTTCTCACAGTGCATCATGTGACCATGAAGGAGCATGTGACCATGAAGGAGCATGTGACCAGTGACGTCACAGACCTCCTTCTAACAAATCCATTCTAGCATCTACCCAGCATGTATGGCAGTACTCTGCTGAGCAAAGACCATGTGCCCAGGTGAGGTGACCACAGAAGTGCCCTGGCATCTGTCTGCTGCTGTAAGCTCAATGTGGAGCTTTATGAATGTAAAAACTAATAGCCAAGAGGCTAAACAAAGCCCTGCTTGTCTGCTTCTGACCCTAATCTTAACACATAACGTTCATTTGATTGCAATTTACTCTAACACCTAAAGGGATTTTTTTTTAAAGCCTGCTGTTTCTCTACAAGATGACCTTATGCTGATAGCAGTTAATAGAGTCTCAAAGGTCTGTAAAAATAGGGTAACTGCTTTTATAGACCCTTGAGACTCTATTAACACTACTATAAACATAAGGTCACCTAGAGAAAGAGCAAGTTTTTTTAAATTATCTTTTTCCTTTAGGTGTTAAAACATAACTTATTTGATTGCTTGAACACCTAAAGGAAATCAAATTAAAAACCTGCTGTTTCTCAAGATGACCTTATGTTGATAGCAGTGGTAATAGAGTCTGAAAGGTCTATAGAAGCAGTTACCCTATTTTTACAGACCTTTGAGGCTCTATTAACACTACTATCAACATAAGGTCATCTAGAGACACAGCAGGTTTTTAAAAAGATTTTTCCTTTAGGTGTTACAGCAATCACATGAAAGTTATGTTATAACACCTAAAGGAAAAACATAATTAAAAAAACATGCTGTTTCTCTAAATGACCTGATGTTGATAGTAGTGTTAATAGAGTCTCAAAGGTTTGTAAAAATATTGTACCTGCTTCTATAGACCTTTGAGACTCTATTACCATGACTTTTAGCATAAGATCATCTGGAGAAACATCAGGTTTAAAAAATAAATAAAAATTCTTTAGGTGTTAGAGCAATCAAATGGAGGGGGAGAAATGTGACATGGGTGAGGATGGGGTTACATGATGGGCCGGAGACAATGTCTGTAGTCTGTCTGTGCCATGGACGGGGAGAAATATGACATGGAGGGCTGATGGCTGACATGGGGGTCTGATCTGAGGCATTGGGGCTGTGCTTGTGAGCTGGGGTCTGATGGCTGGTCTGACCTGAGGTGGAATGAAAAATATTGTTTCCTATTATCCTCCTTTAAAACCTAGGTGCGTCTTATGGGACGAACCTACATTTTGGCGCACCCCCCCCCCTTCCCCCAGGTGAGCTGAAGGGGTCGGGGGCGCCAAAATGTAGGTTCGCTTGTGTTGGTAAAAAACCTTGCACCGGCCCTGGGCGCAGGCAGGGGGGGGGGGGGGGGGGGGGGCGCACTTGGGCAGCTCAGCCTCTGTTGGTGGTGGACCTTGTCCCAGCCCTGATTACATGTATGGCCAGCATTAGGAGTTTCTGCTATTCTCCTTATATTGAGCATACGGGTAATGAGATTTTTTTTTTTTTTTCGTTCAGCCTCTGGGCTGAAAGAAAAAATGAACAGCACAGATTTCTTCTTTCGCATCGATCAGTGTGGATTAAAAAATCTCTGCCAAAAAATGTGCAAAAAAAAAAAAAAGAGGGGAAAGGCATCTGCCAGGACATAGGAGCTCCGCCCCCAAAATCCAAACACACTCAGCTCGTATGCCCTGGCCAACCCGATTTCTCCATTCACATCAATCGAATGTTTGCCAAAGCATATGAACACCACCCCTCAGCTCATAAGCCTCGGCAAACGTATCTTTTTTACTGCAGAGGAGAAATCTCGTCTTGCAGCGCCGCATACACCGACTTTGTGTAATCTGACAGCAGCGCAATGCTTCTGTCAGAATGCACATCAGTGTTGCAGCTGGTTGATCGATTGGTCCACCTAGAAGGTAAAAAAAAAAAAAAACAGCCCGCAAAGCAATAAATTTATTAACATCAACTTTTATAAACTTTATATAACATTTGAAACAGAACATTAACTATTTGCTTACCTGTGATTTATTTATATTTTTTTTTACCTTTAGAGGACAAACCTCTCCTTCCTCATGGGACAATGTGCAAAGCGCAAATCGCCCAGAGATGTGGCGAAGTACATTATGCACTTTGTCCCAGGTGAAAGGAGAGGTTTGTGGCAGCTCTGTGTGAAAGGGCCCTAAGACCCCTGTGTGCCTGTCCTGTGTCACGCAATCCCTACACTAATAGTGTACCTGTGTGTGGTACTTGCGGAAACACTCCCCTATGCATAGGGCAGGTTGGTCAGGACAGTCAGGACAAAAAAAGGTGGTGTCACGCCTTATTCCAGCCCTGCTACAGACATGACATCTTTTTCTTGGGGAACGCTGAGTTGGGGTACCAGGATAGACACTCGGGAAGTGTCTGCCATGTATCCGGCTCACTACATCAGGGACTTGGGGCACGGACCCTCCTGGATACAGGAGTTCCAAAATGATCTCTTCCTGGAATTTTAGGAAGGATCCCGTTCTCCCAGCCTTACTGTAGAGAACAAAACTATTATACAGAGCCAATTGAATTAAATAAACAGACACCTCTTATACCAGCGTCTGGTGCGGCGGGACACTAAATAGGGAGCCAACATCTGGTCATTGAAGCCCACCCCTCCCATGTGAAGGTTATAGTCGTGGACAGAGAGGGGTTTCTCAATGACTCTAGTTGCCCTTTCAATTTGGACAGTCGTGTCTGCGTGAATGGTGGACAGAAGGTAAACGTCCCTCTTGTCCCTCCACTTCACCGCGAGTAGTTCTTGGTCACACAAGGCAGCCCTCTCCCCCCGTGCAAGTCGGGTATTAACGAGCCGTTGGGGGAAGCCCCGGTGACTAGGTCGCGCGGTGCCACAGCATTGATTTCCGACTAGATGTAAGTGCCGAAAGAGGGCCACACTTGTGTAAAAATTGTCCACGGATAAGTGGTACCCCTTGTGGAGTAAGGGTGACACCAAGTCCCAGACAATCTTGCCACTGCTCCCCAGGTAGTCAGGACATCCGACCGGCTCCAGTTTTGAGTCTTTTCCCTCATAGACCCTAAAATGATATGTATAGCCTGTGGCCTTTTCACAGAGCTTATACAGTTTGACCCCATACCGGGCGCGCTTGCTGGGGATGTACTGTTTAATGCCAAGGCGCCCGGTAAAATGTACTAGGGACTCGTCTATGCAGATGTTCTGATTGGGGGTATACGCATCTGCAAATCTGGATGACAAATGGTCTATGAGGGGCGAATTTTGTGGAGCCGGTCATAAGCAGCATGGCCTCTTGGATGACAGGTTTTATTGTCAGTAAAATGCATAAAGCTCATGATGCCCTCAAAACGTGCCCTGGACAAAGCAGCAGAGAACATGGGCATGTAATGTATAGGGTCTTTAGACCAATAGGACCGCAATACATTTTTTTTAGTTAGACCCATGCTGAGGATAAGGCCCAAAAATAATTTAAATTCGGAAACTGTGACTGGTTTCCACCGGAAAGGCTGGGCATAGAAGCGTGGCGTAGCGGTTGGTTTCTGCCACAACTAAGTCATAGAGATCCGCGGTGAAGAACAGCTCAAAAAACTCGAGAGCTGATCCAAAATGAGTTGTCTCCACGCGAACTCCAGACTGGGCGGTGAAAGGGGGCAATACGGGTGCGGCGGAAGCAGGGGAGTGCCAATTTGGGTTTGCCAGCACCTCTGGGAGACTAAGGGCTCTACAGGCCTGTGAACGTGGTGGCTGTGACGGGGGAGTTACTGCACGTGCCACCGTACCAGCTTGAACTGCCCTTCTGGTGCTCGCCACTTCACCAGGAGATACGGCAGTGCTGGTAGAAGGTCCAGGATGTGCTGCGCTGCTGGTGTATGCCGCACCATAAAAAAGATCAGCGCTAGCACCACTCTGCTGCAAATGACGCTCATCACGCGGGGTATGCAGAACACTGACATGGGATCGGGTACGCCTGACCGTAGCAGGGACCTCAACCTCGTCATCTTCACTAGCGGTTAGAGTGCCACTGCTGTCTACAGGTTCATATTCTGAACCACTGGATTCAGCGGGTGAGGCGTCCCCATCGCTTTCATCCATCACGGCCAGAATCCTGTAGGCCTCTTCAGCGGACTATCCCTTGTTTGACATTTTGGGCTATGCGAAGTAAAGCTGCGATCGCTAATAAAGATCCAAAAAGCTCAAAAGTGATCTTTATAGCGGCGCAGCTATTTTACAGTGTTTTTGCAGTGATCAGAAAAAAAAATTCTCTCACTGCGGTGGGGCGGACTGAACGCAAGTGTGCGCACAAGATCAGGCCTCATCGGGCGAACACTGCGTTTTTTGTAGAGCCTAAGGTGACCCTAATGTACTTATATAGAGCTGATTGCGATCAGTCTTGATCACTTACAGATACTATATAGTACTAGTGCTGATTAGCGACAGCGATGGCGCTAATCAGCGACTAATCAGTGACTGCGGTGCGGTGGGCAGGGCGCTAACTAACTAACTGGCGGTGATGAGGGAGCCTTACAGGGGGGTGATCAATGACAGGGGGGTTACAGGGGGGTGATCAGTGAGTCTATATGGGGTGATCAGGGGTTAATAAGGGGTTAATAAGTGACAGGGGGGATGTGTAGTGTATGTGTGGTGATTGGTGCTACGTACAGAGCTGCCTGTGTCCTATGGTGGTCGATCCAAACAAAAGGGACCACCAGAGGACCAGGTAGTAGGTATATCAGACACTATTTTGTAAATAGCGTCTGACATACCCATTTCATTGGATCTTTTAAAAATCTACAGCCTGCCAGGCAATGATCGCTGCCGGCAGGCTGTAGATGAACTTCTGAACTGCGCGATCCTGTGAATGCGCTCTCCTGTGAGCGCGCGTTCACAGGAAATCTCGGCTCACACGAGATGACGCCAATATGCGTCGCTGAGCCTGAGACTGCCGCCGCCCGGACGCCTATCGGCGTTACGTGTGCGACAAGTGGTTAAGGCCATACTCAGGGGAATCCAGAAGCTGCAGCCAGGGCCAAGACTCACCCGCCTTCCCGTTACGGCGGACATTTTCCGGGATCTTGATCGAGGGCTGTCGCGGGCACCTTTTGGTGTAGTGCCCAGCCTGGTTTTGAAGGCGGCAATCTACTTAGCCTTCTACGGGTTTCTAAGGCCCAGAGAGTTCACGGTTACCAGGACGCAGGGTCACACTCTTGCCAGGAGACAGCTGGTTCGTCACCCCACCTTCTTCTCACTTTGTTTGGAACACTCGAAGACACTGCAACCTGGCAAAAGCGTGGAGGTCAAGTACTTCCCTTCACAGAATGCCTGGTGTCCAGTCAGAGTTCTGGACCAGCTGCTAGCTGCTTTCGGTCATTCCTCTCCGGACAGTCCCCTGTTGCCTTTCTCAGGAGTTCCACTCAGTTCTGCACATTTTATTAGACAAGTCCGCATCCTCCTAGCCAACAGGGGTCTCAACCCCGAGCAATATTTCGGGCATTCCTTCAGGATAGGGGGAGCTTCTGAGGCATCCAGGCAAGGTGTTCCAGTGCATGTCATTAAGCAGTTGGGAAGGTGGAGTTCAGGGTGTTATGCTAGGTATGTGCCTGATCCACAGCTGTTAATGGCACAGGCATTCTCCAAACTTCTGCTGTAGTTGTTACTTTAATAAATGTATCCCCTTTCCTACTGAGTGGTTTTTGCCCCCTTATTGCATACTGACCATAGTGACCGTGGCACACTTCAGGTCAAGGTTAGGTAGGGTCATCACCTGCACGTTACAGGTACGAATCAGTGGGGCTCAGACTACAAGTTCGAGGCCAATTATTGGCCAGATTTGTGGGAGGAGCCCCGCACATTTAAACCCCTCTGGTTCCCCCACTCACCTATCGGGACGATCGAGTCATCCCACCCTCCCATACTCCTTCCAGCAGCATTAGTTTGAGTATGCCCCCTTATTGCATACTGACCATAGTGACCGTGGCACACCTCAGATCAAGGTTAGGTAGGGTCATCACCTACACGTTACAGGTACGAATCAGTGGGGCTCAGACAACAATTGCTATTATCTTTAAAATGAAATCAGCACACATGTTAATTTTTGCGGCACAAAACAGCACAAACGTAGCACTAAAGAAACACACTGGAGTTTTTGTTTGTGCCGATTGAAGGTGGGCCAGCTTTGCCTAGCTGAGATCTCTCCCATCCTCTATTTATCCCCAGGACTGTGACTGTGACGAGGGGACATCCTCTGCATCTGGAGAAAAAGAGGTTTGTACACAAACATACAGTCAGGTCCATAAATATTGGGACATCAACACAATTCTAACATTTTTGGCTCTAGACACCACCACAATGGATTTGAAATGAAACGAACAAGATGTGCTTTAACAGCAGACTGTCAGCTTTAATTTGAGGGTATTTACATCCAAATCAGGTGAACGGTGTAGGAATTACAACAGTTTGCATATGTGCCTCCTACTTGTTAAGGAACCAAAAGTAATGGGACAATTGGCTTCTCAGCTGTTCCATGGCCAGGTGTATGTTATTCCCTCATTATCCCAATTACAATGAGCAGATAAAAGGTCCAGAGTTCATTTCAAGTGTGCTATTTGCATTTGGAATCTGTTGTTGTCAACTCTCAAGATGAGATCCAAAGAGCTGTCACTATCAGTGAAGCAAGCCATCATTAGGCTGAAAAAACAAAACAAATCCATCAGAGAGATAGCAAAAACATTAGGCGTGGCCAAAACAACTGTTTGGAACATTCTTAAAAAGAAGGAACGCAACGCTGAGCTCAGTAACACCAAAAGACTCGGAAGACAACGGAAAAAAACTGTGGTTGATGACTGAAGAATTATTTCCCTGGTGAATAACACACCCTTCACAACAGTTGGCCAAATCAAGAACACTCTCCAGGAGGTAGGTGTATGTGTGTTGAAGTCAACAATCAAGAGAAGACTTCACCAGAGTGAATACAGAGGGTTCACCACAAGATGTAAACCATTGGTGAGCCTCAAAAGCAGGAAGGCCAGATTAGAGTTTGCCAAACGACATCTAAAAAAGCCATCACAGTTCTGGAACAACATCCTATGGACAGATGAGACCAAGATCAACTTGTACCAGAGTGATGGGAAGAGAAGAGTATGGAGAAGGAAAGGAACTGCTCATGATCCTAAGCATACCACCTCATCAGTGAAGCATGGTGGTGGTAGTGTCATGGCGTGGGCATGTATGGCTGCCAATGGAACTGGTTCTCTTGTATTTATTGATGATGTGACTGCTGACAAAAGCAGCAGGATGAATTCTGAAGAGTTTCGGGCAATATTATCTGCTCATATTCAGCCAAATGCTTCAGAACTCATTGGACGGCGCTTCACAGTGCAGATGGACAATGACCCAAAGCATACTGCAAAAGCAACCAAAGAGTTTTTTAAGGGAAAGAAGTGGAATGTTACGCAATGGTCAAGTCAATCACTTGGCCTGAATCCGATTGAGCATGCATTTCACTTGCTGAAGACAAAACTGAAGGGAAAATGCCCCAAGAACAAGCAGGAACTGAAGACAGTTGCAGTAGAGGCCTGGCAGAGCATCACCAGGGATGAAACCGCGTTCCAGACTTCAGGCTGTAATTGACTGAGAAGGATTTGCAACCAAGTATTAAAAAGTGAAAGTTTGAGTTATAATTATTATTCTGTCCCATTACTTTTGGTTCCTTAACAAGTGGGAGGCACATATGCATACTGTTATAATTCCTACACCGTTCACCTGATTTGGATGTAAATACCCTCAAATTAAAGCTGACAGTCTGAAGTTAAAGTACATCTTGTTCGTTTTGATTTCAAATCCATTGTGGTGGTGTATAGAGCCAAAAAAATTAGAATTGTGTCGATGTCCAAATATTTATGGACCTGACTGTAGAATAGGATTCTTTGCGGTAAGAGCAGTGAGACTATGAAACTCTCTGCCTGAGAAGGTGGTGATGGTGAGCTCACTAAAAGAGTTCAAGAGGGGCCTGGATGTATTTCTGGAGTGCAATAATATCACAGGCTATAGGTACTAGAGAAGGGTCGTTGATCCAGGGAGTTATTCTGATTGTCTAATCATTTTTTTTTTTTGCTTTCCTCTGGATCAATTTGCAGGATAACAGGGTAAACTAGATAGACAGATGTCTTTTTCAGCCTTATAAAATATGTTACTATGTTAATATTCTCACGACACAGTTCACACACTATGAAGGCCACAGCCAGCATGCACCATCCGAGCAACCAGCAAACATGGCAACGTCAACTGCAGCCATACCCAAGATCGCATGCAGCCAGCCGACACGGCAGCGAGTGTCACAGTAAACCGCACTGTGACATTAGGACTTAGAATGTTTAAGAAAACTTGATATCTTCTTTTGTTAAATTTTTAAGAATTTAATTTCGCAGCAGCGGCATAATGACTGCAGAAGCAGCAGCTGTACAGAAGGTTATGTTAGGCAGGCAGTAACAGTGGCCAGATGGAGCACAGCCAGTAAGTCTATATCTATTCTGAATCAGCCAGAGGAGTGTGAAAATCCTCCTGAATCCAGGCTTGCTTCATTTTGACAAAAGTGATGTTTTGGACAGAGACTGGCTATAGTTTAGGTAGGCCTGAACCTGGGTATTGTGGTGGGATCTGTCAGCTTGCTGAGAGGCCTCAGCCTGGCGTGGGACTTTGAAAACCTGCTCCATCATGTTGAGGAGACTGAAATGGCTGCTGCTTCTGCTACTACGACTTCTGCTGCTCTTGGTGGCCGGAGGGGAGTGAGTCTGCAGGGGATGGAGAGGGGCCGATCTTTTTAGACACACTGGCAGCAGGCATTTGCTCGCTTTAAGTTGTGGCAAACTGCGTACCCAGTGTTTCCTTTTTACCTCCTAATAACATAATTTGGACTTCCTTTCTGCGAAGGAAAACATTTTCCTTGGTAGTCAGGGTCTAAAAGGATAATTAACCAGTAATCATCGGAATGCTTGATGTCAATGATACGTCTGTCACTGCTTAAACCCTCCGACTCCTCCTCTTGCAGTGGCAGCTCCTCATCCTCATCTTCATCACCTTCCTCCTGCTCCATTTGGTAGATCCCCTATGTGTGTCCCCAACATCTATAGGGTGGACAGCAAGATGCGTCAGCTGCTCTTCTTCCACCGTGGTTCCCTGCTGCATCTGTGTCAGCATCTGTACTAAGATAAATATGAGATAAATGACATTGTTCATGCCGCAGTTGTCCCTGCTGACAAACTTTGTGTCTGCTTCTAAACTTTTCAGCTAGTGCTAAGCAAATCAAAGTGTTCAAAGTGGACTTCAATATGATTTCAGGAAAAATTTGATTTGCCACGAAGCCTAATTTCACCGCTCTTCGGGGTAACTAATACATTTTTCCAATAAGGGTTGCTGAAAAAAAATATATGATACTCACCTCATCCACTTGCTCACAGAGAGGATTTCGGCTCCCGTCTCGATTGAAGAAAACCCGCCAAAGGACCTTTGACAAGCGTGATGACCTCATCACGTGATCACGTTGGGCACATGTGGTGACAAGGGGATGAGGGGAGTATAATTATTTTTTAACCATTGAACAGCTTCATATGAGTCATAGATGCTGCGATCAGCATTGAACGTGAAATCTAAGGGATTAAATTACAGGACGCAAAGCGATCATAGTTCCCTGTCATTGCGTCTTCTTCATACAATGGAAAGCGAAAAATGGAATT
Source organism: Bufo bufo (assembly GCF_905171765.1). Taxonomy (NCBI): domain Eukaryota; kingdom Metazoa; phylum Chordata; class Amphibia; order Anura; family Bufonidae; genus Bufo; species Bufo bufo. The sequence continues at coordinate 123,093,707 of NC_053396.1, read as the reverse complement.
TCTTGCTGAAATTTGGCGAATCAGCTGAATCGAAACTTTCAAAACTTTGCTCTTCTCTAGCTTCAAAATCTGACAGGCATCTCGGACGAGCTGCCACTGCCTGACCTCGAACTAACTCATGCTTTCTGCTGCTGAGACTGTCTGGTATATGACAAAAACGTTCACTGCTTTGCGCTGCTCATGCAGATGCTCGACCTTGTGCAATGCATAATTCCAAAGAGTTGGACCGTCACGGATTAAGCAGTGTAGTGGCAACCTTGGCGGTTACCGTTGTGTATGCGGAAGGGCAAAGACAGACCTCCATTGACTATGACTAAAGCCGTGGCCTGGGTATACATAGCAAAGACTGCTTAAACATAGGGACCAGGTAGGCCAAAGCTCGCTAACACTTGTTTCAGGTAGGTCCAATTAATTATTTTGAATTCTGTCGAATGCTTTCTCAGCATCAGTGCTAAGAAGTAGAAGTGGAGAAGAAGTGTGCTTGGCATGGCATAACACATTAATTACTCTAGTCGTGTTATCTCTGCCCTCTCTATTGCAAACGAAGCCCACCTGGTCCCCATGTACCAAGAGGGGTAGAAAGTTCGTAAGGTGGTTAGCTAGCATTTTGGCTAAAATTTTGAGGTCTATATTTAGGAGAGAGATAGGCCTGTAGTTTGAGCATAGTTTAGAATCCTTTCCCTCTTCGGGTATCAGTGGGCTGTTGTCATGTCTCTTGAGAATGGACTGCGTTGGAGTGATAAGTTGCAGACAATGAGAAGATAAGGTAAAAGTTGTTTCTTGAATGTTTTATAATAAGATGCTGGAAGGCCATCAGGACCAGGGCTTTTGCCTAGAGGCATCTGGGAGAGGGCCGTAGATAGTTCCTCAATAGTAAAGGGGGCTGCTAATTAGCTTTTTTGGGGTTCGTTGAGTGAAGGAAGAGTGGTCGCCTCAGGCCTCATGCACACAACCATTTTTTTTTGCGGTCCGCAAAAACGGGGTCCGTAGGTCCGTGATTCGTGTCCGTTTTTTCTTCCGTGGGTCTTTCTTGATTTTTGGAGGATCCACGGACATGAAGGAAAAAGTCGTTTTGGTGTCCGCCCCAAACGAATCTGTCCTGATTTACAATGCAAGTCAATGGGGATGGATCCGTTTGACGTTGACACAATATGGTACAATTGCAAACGGATCCGTCCCCCATTGACTTTCAATGTAAAGTCAGGAGTCCCTATTATACCATCGGATCAGAGTTTTCTCCAATCCGATGGTATATTTTAACTTGAAGCGTCCCCATCACCATGGGAACGCCTCTATGTTAAAATATACCATCGGATTTGAGTTAGATCGTGAAAATTCATATCCGACAGTATATTCTAACACAGAGGCGTTCCCATAGTGATGGGGACGCTTCAAGTTAGAATATACTACGAACTGTGTACATGACTGCCCCCTGCTGCCTGTCCCACTGGCCACCAATGAATGTACAGTAATACAGGGGAGGGAGGGAGGGGGGCACACTGGCCACCAATGAATTTAAAACTGGGGAGGGAGGGGGGTGTGCCCCCTCCTGCCTGGCAGCACCTGATCTCTTACAGGGGGCTATGATACGCTCAATTAACCCCTCAGGTGCAGTAGGGGGCAGTCATGTACACAGTTCTTAGTATATTATAACTTGAAGCGTCCCCATCACTATGGGAACGCATCTGTGTTAGAATATACTGTCGGATCTGAGTTTTCACGAAGTGAAAACTCAGCTCTGAAAAAGCTTTTATGCAGACGGATCTGCGAGATTATTTAGTTCATCGTAAAAGTCTTTGAATTGATTGGCTATTTGATTAGTGGAGAAAAGGGGATCTCCATTAGGTGAAGATATTTGATGTATGTAGTTATCTGCTCTTCTGGCCCTGATTCTACTCATCAGGAACTTAGTTGTTTTGTCACCGTGGGCAAAAAATTTATGCTGTGAGTTGAGGTAATATTTGGCGGATTTAGCTTGAAGTAAAGCTTTAAATTCCGCTCTTAGATTGGAAAGGTCCTGAAGTTGTGAATCGGCCAGAGAGCATTTGTGCGTGGTTTAAAGATTTTTTATTTTAGAGAGGAGGGTTTCAATATTTTTTTCTCTAATTTTTTTTAAAGTGAGATCCTATGCTAATAAATTGCCCCCTTATAAAGGGTTTATGAGCATCCCATAGGGTCTGGGGGGTAAGAGGAGGGTGGTTGTTTAACTTAAAGTATTCGTCCAATAAGGAGGAGACTTTGTTGATGGTGTTGGGGACTCCTAAAATAGATTAGTTGAGGCGCCAGTTAAAACATGTGGGGTTGCGTGAGGGGGATAGGATCGAGAGTAGAGTTGAGCGAACACCTGGATGTTCGGGTTCGACGAGTTCGGCCGAACTTTCGAAAAATGTTCGGGTTCGGGATCCGAACTCGACCCGAACTTCATCCCGAACCCGAACCCCATAGAAGTCAATGGGGACCCGAACTTTTGGGCACTAAAAAGGCTGTAAAACACACCCGGAAAGGGCTAGAGGGCTGCAAAAGGCA